>NC_056745.1:737712119-737724619 GCF_019279795.1 Protopterus annectens | reverse complement strand
TTTATTCCAACATGTATTATTTTCTAATATCTTCTACACTACTCCTTATTCTCTCTATCTCCACCGCTTACCACTCCAATCTCTTTGTCCCATGCCTATGTTCACCAACATCTCACTCATACAACATATATCCAACTAGTTCATCTTTTACTATCTCCCCTAATCTCTTTATTACCTCTACCTCGAGTCTATATAAACTATCCATAATACAGGTTTTTAAACCTTCCCACAAAGCTAAGTCAAAACTCCACAAACTCCATCTAGCATCTACTACACACTCTCTCCTCACTAAAAACGTACTTTGTTCTGGAGACATCCATCCCAACACTGGCCCCTCTTCTCTCCCCAAAACTACCTCTACACTGCCCCCATCTTACTCCTCTAACAGTCACCAACCTCAGTCACAACAATCATCTCCATCCAAATACTTAACTATTTACTCACTGAATATTCAGAGTCTAGCAAATAAAGTCACTGAGCTGCACTCATGGATAGCTCTCATTACCCCTCACATCCTCTCCCTATCTGAAACCTGGCTCAAGCCACAAATCTCAAATAATGAAACTCCCACCAGGTTATAATATCTTCTGATCTGATAGACCTGTAAAAAAAAGGTGGTGGCGTGGCCATCCTCTACTCAAACATTCTTAACCTCACACCATACACTTCCTCAATTCCTGACTTCCTCCCAGCTGAAATCATCATCCTTAACTGGCATCTGAATCCCTACAAAAGAAACCTTGCAATTGCCTCTATCTCTACCTTCCTCCTGGTAACAATCTGCCCATTCATAAAAACATCCTATCCTGGTCCTCCCACAACATACCATATGAGACTCACATCCTTGGTGATGTCAACAATGATTGGTCCAAACTCACAACTGACTCCCCCCAACTCAGTATCCACCTCCATGGCTTCCACCAACTTATAACATCTCCCAATCGCTTCCATAAGAATTCCACTTCCAGCTCCATCATAGACTGGATCCTTACCAATTCCCCCCACCAATACCACAATCTCACCACCTTACCTGACTCCCTCAGTGATCATCTCCCTACCACCATCTTAAGACACTACTCCCATATTCCTAAACCCCACCTTATCAAAGACTGCTGAAAACTATCGACTTTCAATTCATCCCAATTTAACTCCATTCTCCACAACATAGACTGGTCCATCCTAAAACACCTCCCCCTAAACGGTGCTGTAAGCACTTTCAAAAGCATCTTCATGAATACTCTAAACTCCTTAGCTCCCTCTAGGAAGATCAGAGTAAAATCAAACCATGCTCCCTGGCTCTCCAAAGAGACTAGGTCCCTTATGAAACAAAGAGATCATGTTTGGAAAACCTGGACTAAAACTAAACAATCACCTTTTGTTCAAAAATACAGGCAACTGAGGAACCTTGCAAAAAAACATACAACTAATGACAAAAAGTTATACTATAGCTCTGCCCAGCTTAAAAACAAATCCAATCATCAAAAATTTTGGTCAACTCTCAACAACATCCTCTGTCCTGGAAAGCCCTCTAATCCATCCCCATACCCTAACTCTTCCTCTCAGGAAACAGCTACCCTCCTGAATAAACACATTATCTCTTCCATCCAAAATCTGGTAATCTCTAAGCCAAACTCTACTTCGACACCCACCTCTCCAAGTCCAACTAACACAACTTTGTTTTGTTTGAGCCAGTTCCCATTACTTACATCAAATATCTACTACTCAAGCTAAAACCTTGCTCTCCTTCCACTGACAATCTATCTCCTACATTCCTCAAACTTGCTGCTGACTCAATTGCCTATCCTGTATCTATACTAATTAATTGATCTATTCTTGAATCAACTGTCCCCACCCTTTGGAAATCTTTCTCTACTATCCCTTTTCATAAAGGTGAAAACTCCACTGATCCCTCAAACTACTGACCCATTACCATTCTGTCCCCCCTCTCCAAGATATTAGAAAAATGTATTCACTCACAGTTTCTCAATCACCTCCTCACACACTTACTTACCCCTACCCAACAAGGATTTCATCCTCACCACAGCACCACCACTGCCCTCCTCTCCTTCACTCATATCATTGCAGAGGTCCTAGACAACAATAAACTAATTTCTTGTCTCTTCCTATATCTCTCCAAAGCCTTCGATGTTGTCTCTCATCCTCTACTATTATCCAAACTCGCAAATCTCCACCTATCCCCCTTCGCACTTGCCTGACTTAATAGTTACCTATCTGGCAGGGAACAATCTGTCAAATGGCTCTCATCCTCCTCACATTTCCTTCCCATCTCCACTAGTGTTCCCCAAGGCTCCATCTTAGGACCCCCTTTTGTTTAACATCTTCACCAATGATCTTTACAGCTCATGCAAAGAATCCTCCCTTATTCAGTATACCGACGACTCCACACTTATATCCATCTCAAATAACCTTCATGAACTACACTCCCCGACCCAACAGGCCCTACTATCCACTGAACAATGGCTCTCTCACAACCTATTGATCCTAAATCCCAAAAAGACCAAACTTCTACTTTTCCTTCCCCGTTCTCTTTCTCATCACAAAACCTCCTTTTTTATTACATCTTCTAACAATACAAACATCCAACCTAACACCCACACAAAATTCCTAGGGGTCATTATCGATGACAAACTCAAGTTCAACCTACACATACGCCAGTGTATAAAAAAACAAACCAGAAACTAGGTCTGCTATACTGGAATAAAAAATTCCTAACCCCTGAATCTAGACTTACCCTGGGCCAGGCACTCCTCCTCCCCACCCTCTTATATGCCGCACCAGTTCTTACCAATATCCAGGCCTATACTCTAAACAAACTTCAACAAACGTACCATCAAATAGCCAGATTAATTACTAACTCCCCATACAACTCACACCACTGCATTCCTTTAAACTCTCTTCAATGGCTTGAACATCCCCAGTTTCTGGTATCTTATCAATTTCATATGCTACACTCTGTTCTTTATAAACCCTCCTTCTGTCCATCTCTATCTTCCTTAGTCTCAATCTAAATTCCATCCCGGACCTTCCGTCCTTCTAACCAACAATTACTTGATATCTACAAACCAAAAAGATCAGTAGGCAAACTACTCTACAAACACTCCCTTGCCCATGCTTGGAACAAACTTCCTCTTGACTTACGTTCAATCTCCCACACCTCACACTTTAAAAATGAACTAAAAGCTTATTTTCTAAATACCAGAACCTACCCTTGCCATGCCCCTACCTAGTGTTCCTTCCCTTTATGTACCCTCAAAAGGACCATACTTAGAACCTCATTACATCTCTCTCTCGAATGTGTCTACTATGCATTTGCACAATTTTATACGAACAAAAAATGTATATTGTTGTCCTACTGAACTATATCAATGTAAAATTGTTACTTAACTTCTTTTTAATGCAACTTTAACTTTATGCATGTAACCCAACATATGTGAATCATTTTGCTATAACTACTATTGTATCAATATTGGTTAAAATTGTACGTGTTTTAAAATGTATTCCTGGAGCTTTTCTCCTCGGGTCTCCACTGAAAATGGGCCACAAGCCCAGTTGGACAAACCCGGTTAACAAGTGTCAATAAATAAATAAAGAAATAAATGAATTTTATATATATATATATATATATATATATATATATATATATACACACACACACACACACACACACACACACACATACACACATATATATATATATATATATATATATATATATATATATATATATATATGCACACACACACACACATATATATATCTATATATATCTATACGTACACACACACACACACATATATATATATATATATATATATATATATACATATATATATATATATATATATATATATATATATATATATATATATATATATACACACACAGACACACACACACATATATATATATATATATATATATATATATATATTTAAAAAAACACCCCCCATAATTTAATATAAAAAAATTTTAAAATTAAACACACATAATTTTTTTAAAATTATTAAATTTAAAAACCCCAAATGCAAAAACCCCCCACAAAAAAATTTAAAATTTTTAATTAAAATTCAACCCAAGGGCCCCCCAAAAAAATATTTTATTTTTAATTTAAATTTTTTTTTTAAAATTAAATAAAAAAAAAAACAACGGAAAAAAAAATTTTCCCCCAAACACAACAATTAAATTTTTTAAAACCAAAACAACCAAACAATATTTTATTAAAATATAAAATTTATTTATATTTTTTCCCATTAATATAATAATTTAAAAAATACACCAAAAACACACCAAAAAAAAATCCCCCCAAACCCAAAACCCACCAACCCCCCACAAAAAACAATTTTATTAAAAACCCCAAAAACCAAAACCCAAAATTTAAAAATAATTTTTCCCACCAAAACCAAACCCCCCACAAATTTAAAATTTTTTTTATTTAAATTTTTTCCAAACCCAATTTATATTAAAATTTTTTTACCCCACACAACAATTTATAAATTTATTTTTTTAAAAAATTTTTAAAAATAATTTTTTAATAATTTATAAAAACAAAAAACAAAAAAAATATTAATAAAATTTTTAAAATATAAAACCCCCCCAAAACAAAATTTAAAAACCACCCCACAAAAATATTTATATATTAAAACCACCCCCAAAAATATTTTAAAAAAAAAAAATTAAAAAAAAATTTAATATTTATTATTTTCCAAAACCCCCAAAAACCCCCTAATTTTAAAATTAAATTATTTAAATTTAATACAAAATTTTTATATTAAAAAACCCCCAAAACAACCCCCAAATTTTTTTTTAAAAATAATTTTAAAAAAAAAACCCCCCAAAAATTATTAAAATTATTTTAAAACACCCACAACCCTTTTATATATTTAAAATTTTTCAACACCCACAAAATATTTTTTAAAAATTAAAATTTCAACCTATTTAAACAACCCCCAAATATTTTTTTTACACAAACCCCCCTATTTTTAATTGGGGTATCCCCTTTATTAAATGAAAAAAACCCCCAACCAAACCACCCTTTTTATTAAAATTTTAATAAACACACAAACCCCCTTTAAATTTTTATATTAATTTTCAACAACCCCAAACCCCAAAATAAAATTTTAAAATTTAATTTTTCACACACAAAAAAAATATAAAAATTAAAAAAAAAATATATATATATTTTAAAACACACACAAAAATTATATATTATATTTATATATATTAAAAACACACAATTTTTTTAAAAAAATTTTTTTAAAAAAAAACACAAACAAATATTATATATATATAAAAAAAAAAAAAATTAAAAAAAAAAAAACCCCCCCACACACACACACCACACACACACACACACATTATATTTTTAAATTTTCCCCAAACACAAAAAAAAAAAAAAAAAAAACACACACACACACACCATATATTATATATATACACACACACACAAAACCAAAATATATATATTTTTATTATTTTTACACACCAAAAAAAAAAACACACACCACACACATATATATATATATTATATAAAAACACAACACACACACATATAAAAATTATACACACACAAAAATATATATATATAAAAAAAATATTTTAAAATTTTTATATATAATATATATATATATTTATATATAATTAAAAACAACACACACACACACACACACACACACACACACACACACACATATATATATATATTTATACAACAACAAAAACACACAAAAAAAATATATATTATATTAATTTTTACACACAACACACACATATATATATATATATACACACACACACACACACACACACACACACAAAAACACACACACACACACACACAAATATATATATATATATATTATTAAAAAAACACACACACACACACACATTTTTATTATATATATATTATATATATAAACACACACACACAAACAATTTTATAAATTTTTTTCAATAGAATATATAACACACACACATATATATATATATATTATATTTAAAAAATTATATAAAAATTTTATTAATTATATATACACAAAAAACACAATATATATATATTTATTATTTTTAACACACACAAAAACACACACACACAAAACACACACAAATATTATATATACACCTATATATATATTATATATTTTACACACACACGTATATATATATAAATATATACACAAACACAACAAAAAATATATGTATCTATATATGTATCACACAAAAAATTAATATATATATATATATATATATATATATAAACACACACACACACAACACACAAATATATTATATATATATATATACCAACACAACAAACACAATTTTTTAAAAAATATATATATAAACCACCCAAAAAATATCATAATTATATATATATATATATTATATATAATATAAATATATATATATATATATATAAGACTAAAATAAATATATATATATATATGAAGATAATCCCCAAAAATAAGGTATGCAGTCACAGTTTAAAAGTCCTTTAACAAAAACACAGATTCACAGTTAAATGAATAAATCATGGTTAAAAAAAACCTTGTGTCGAACACACAAGTCTTTATTTTGTAAGGGTTTCCGGGAATCCGCTTCCTCAGGGTAACAAAAAGGCAAATCATTGCATCTTAAATACATTGTATCATCGAGAGTTCAAAAGATTAAAAGATACATGACAATAAAAAAAACCACAACCCTAAAATATGAAAAATGTCACAAAAATAGCGCTTCTTAAATGTTAAAAATCATTGACACATAAAACCTATCTAAAACTGAAAATGTTTATTTTTAAAAAGATGCATTAAATTGCGTTAAATGCACAACGATGGGTAAGAAAATTTTAAAAAAATAATAAATCCCCTATCCTTGATCATTACATATCATATATAAGACCATTTCATATATAGTTATCTGAGGTCTAGATCTAAGTATAGGCTCTTAGTGCACACTATCATTGAGGGCCCCCTACCCCGTGTGCAGATAAACGGAGAATCCATTTAGTGCTCCGGATTCTTCTGTAAGACTAACAAGGTCCCCAGTACCCTCATGGGTAGAGTTTGAACATGGCAGTGTTTGAAACATGAAAACATGTCCTCACCTTTTCAAGAGTATGTGTTTTAGCCAAAGCACTATATGTTTTTCTGCATAAAACAATAGTAATAAGGTCTTTATTCTTTCAATGAGGCTTCTAAGTTGCGGTTTTGGCCGAATGAAAAATACAAAACAGGCACTTTTACAATACGCTACATAGACTAAATTTCTAGTATTACAACTAGACTGACACCTAAGTTCCCATAGTTTCCCATCATTTGGGTTTCTAAAAAACCTCGATGTATCAATGTGGATGCATTGAACGCATGCTCCACACTTCTTAGTCCCAAAATAAAGGGGAGACATGTTGTTCAAGTTGCTCAACTTAGGGAAACACAGCTGTTGTTTGAGACTCATCAGATTCGTATAGGTGTACCTGGGACAGTTCCCAACTACGTTTCTGGTGTCATCATCTGCAGTCATAATGTTCCAATTATGCATGACAATTTCCTGTATAGTCGAGATGTTTCTTCCGAGCAGGGTGGTGAACCATAAGGGGCAGCCCTACTATCACTTAGTGTCGCCTCAGATGGACGCCTCTCTGGTTGGAAAAGTAGGGATGTCCCTTTTGGAATCCCTTTCTTTTAAAGCAACCTTTTGGTACATTACATTCTCTCTACATTTGTTCCTAGAATAGCCCCTATTACAAAAAGTTGTTTTCAAGTTGTTTTAATTCACGCTCAAAAATCTTCATATCTGAGCAGAGACGAGAGACTCTCAAAGCCTGACCTCTTATTATATTGTCAAATGTTTTAGGATGGTGCATACTGCTCGTGGACAAGAAAGATGCCCTATAACAAGGCTTTCTATAGAGCATGGTCTTGAAGGTTCCATTGTCCCTATATATTGTAACATCAAGGTAATTGATGGTTACAGTCGAATATTCCATCGTAAAACGCAGGAAACTGTTCATGTTGTTAAGATGATTCAAGAAGAGAATCAGCGAGTCACTAGTACCAGACCACAGGAGAAAGAGGTCGTCCACAAATCTCCGATAAAAAACTATATGTGGACACGATGTCATGACCTCTCTCTCCCATGCTGCCATAACCAAATTGGCATAAGAGTTAGCGCAGCTGGTACCCATCGCTACTCCAGTGGTCTGCTTATAGAACTGGTCCATGAAAATGAAGATGTTGTTTTCCAAAACGGTCTCAAGCAATAAGCAAAATAAATCTGCTTCTGTGGTCACCATGGATTCACATATCAATTCCCTAACCATACTTATGCCCCTATCATTGGGAATACAGGTAAAGAGGGAAACAACGTCCATTGTAACCAAAAGCGTTCCCTCAATGTTATTATGGGCCACAAACTCATATAAATCACCCAGGAACTGTCCAGTATCCTTCAACATCTAAGGAAAGCATGAAAGCACAGACTTCAACTGGTGATCTAAAAAGATGGAAATTGGCTCAGTGAGCCACCCTTCACCAGCCACAATGGGTCTAAATGGTGGTAGGGTATCATGCTTATGTATTTTGGGAAGTCCATTGATGCAGGGTATTTTAGGATGTTCCACCAGCAGGTAATTGTACATTGCATCCGTTAACAACCCTAATGCTTTACATTCTGTTAACATGTTAAACACTGACCTGCATGATTCATTAACATCATCCAAACTAACAGTCAGATACGCATTACTTGATAACATATCTAGCATAGACTGGATATAGAAACACCTGTCCAAAATTACAATAAGTCCTCCTTTATCTGCCGGGCGTACAATAATATCATTATTCTTCTTAAGATTAGATAATGCTTCAAATTCACTCTTACTTAAATTGTTGCAAAGGCTGAAATAGTCAGACCCATTAGTGTGGTATAAATCATTTTCTACGCTTTTAATAAATAAATCTAAATTGGGTGGAAGATGTGGGTTAGCCAATCTTCTTTTAATAAATAAATCTAAATTGGGTGGAAGATGTGGGTTAGCCAAGCTTTTCCTTCTAAAACAACCTTCGTTGCTTGTGTCAGTATTCTTGTATAATAACTTAAGGTTAACATTTCTGACAAATAACCTAATAGAAAGTAAAACATCACTTACATCAGCTTCAACACTGGGAATAAAAGTTAATCCCTTGTTGAGAACGGAATGCTCCGCTTGTGTTAACACATGTTCTGAAATGTTCCAAACTAATGATTGTGTCCCCATTTCGCCTTCGGTACATGGCCCTGATTGTCCATAGGCATATCCTTTCGCTTTACAGTCCTTACTGGCTCGTAGTCCATAGAGCGTTTTCTGCCCATCCGAATCGGTAATGGGACATCCGGAAAAACCTGTTGTTGGCCTCCATTAAGTCTATCCAATTGTATCTTCCTCCTTACAACCGTGGCTGCCCGGGTCGTCTTATCTTGCTCACTGTTCAATGGTACTGCTGGTCCCTCTGCCGGAGTAAAATACAAAGAGGTAATAAGCTTGGGCGTACTACTACCATCGTTGCCCCTAGGAGGGACATTATGCTCATCATCTTGTTTCTGATTTTGTCCAATAATATCAGTGACAATAGCACCAATATGTTGCTCTCTCTGTTGAACATTATCGGTGACTACTTTGCCTTTATCCCCATCATTGAAAACCTTCTCTCTACCCCTTGCATCGGCCATTCTATTATCGGTGCGTTGTTCATCGGGATACATGGTTCTGGGCCATGTGAAGACATTGTTACTCTCGAAGTCCCTTCTATCTCTCTGCAATTTCTTTCTTTTTTGGCCTAATAATGTATTGCCATACCTCGTCACTCGTTCGGTAAGTTCATATAGATATACCTCAGTAGACTCGACTCCCAAAACATCAATCAACTGTTGTTGTCGTTCAGCTATTTTGTGCATTAAATCATTCTCCTGAGGTTTAAAAAAGTCAATTAGAAGCTGCATGTGAGCCATACTCGCCTGGAGATTGATCTTCTGCCACTTGACTAGTAGGTCTGGAAAAGTATTCCCGTAAGTGGGCATATTGAGTATTCTTAAGCCCCTGGGAATTACCTTACAGGAAATGCTGGCTTCTAGATGTAGTCGCTGTGCTTGTAAACGCTTATATTTATACAGATCATTCTCGACATCCCTTCTAAGTTGTCTCACTTTAATATCATTGTCCACATTGTGTTCGTCAGCATCCAATGGTACTAACCCATCCGTTGATAGCAAAGGGTTAGACGCTTCACAAAACATATTTTTAAGTGAATTAATCACAAACATCTGATCCGTATTGTCCGTAAAACAATTCTCAGCCATACCTTCCATCGAAAATGTATGAACGATAACGTAACCAGTCCCAGAAGATGTTTGGAAGATAATACCCAGTGAAGGTGGAAGGTATGCAGTCACAATTTCCAAATAAAACCGTTGAACAAAATCACAAATCCACAGTTCCAAGTAAATAAACCCGTTAAATGAAGAATAAGGAACACCTTCGTGCCAGGAAAACACACAAAGTCTTTATTTTACGTAAGCGCTTTCACGGTAATCCGCTTCCTCAGACGTAACAACAAAGGACAAATCACAGCAGCTTAAATACATACATCCGCATCAGCTCATAAAAAGTTCAACACGATTTAAAAATACATGACACTACATAAATAAAGACCATGTACAACCCTAAAATGAAGGTACATATATCACGAAAACCTAATAGCAGCTTGCTAAATGTTTAAAGTCATTGCTGTGTACAGCATAAATTAAAATACCTATCTAAAAGCAGTAAGCACCCATATTTCATATATAAAAACACATTAAATTGCATTAATAAAAATATAATGTATGACTACTACTCAACAAATGCACACAAACGTCATTGGTGTCTAAGAGTGTGTGTCAAAAAATAAAATACAATATATAATATATACATGTTGGCCTTGGTCATCACATATTGCAATCAGGACTATTTTAGACATAATCATCTAAGGGGTCTAGATCTGAGTATAGGTTTCAGGGGCACACTATCATTGAGGCCCCTACCCCGGTGTGCAGATAAACGGAGAATCCATTTAGTTTCGGATTCTTCTGTAAGACTAACAAGGTCCCCACCCCTCATGGGTAGAGTTTGAACATGCAGTGTTTGAAACATGAAAACATGTCCCTCACCTTTCAAGAGCATGTGTTTAGCCAAAGCACTATATGTTTCTTTTCTGCTAAAACAATAGTAATGGTCTCTTATTCTTTCACGTAGGCTTCTGTTAGTTTTGCCGACGTAAAATACAAAACAGGCCTTACAATACGCTACATAGACTAAATTTCTAGTATTACAACTAGACTGACACCTAAGTTCCCATAGTTTCCCATCATTTGGGTTTCTAAAAAACCTCGATGTATCAATGTGGATGCATTGAGTACATGCTCCACACTTTTTCGTCCCAAAATTGAGTGGAGACATGTTGTTCAAGTTGCTCAACTTAGGAAAACACAGTTGTTGTTTGAGACTCATCAGATTCGTATAGGTGTACCTGGGACAATTCCCAACTACGTTTCTAGTGTCAACATCTGCAGTCATAATGTTCCAATTGCGCATGACAATTTCCTGTATAGTCGAGATATTTCTTCCATAGGGTAGAACCAAGGGCAGCCTACTATCACTTAGTGTCGCCCTCGGTGGACGCTCTCTCTGGTTGGAAAAGTAGGGATGTCCCTTGGAATCCCTTTCTTTAGCAACCTTTTTACATACATTCTCTACATTTGTTCTAGAATAGCCCCTATTACAAAAGTTGTTTTCAAGTTGTTTTAATTCACGCTCAAAAATCTTCATATCTGAGCAGAGACGAGAAACTCTCAAAGCCTGACCTCTTATTATATTGTCAAATGTTTTAGGATGGTGCATACTGCTCGTGGACAAGAAAGATGCCCTATAACAAGGCTTTCTATAGAGCATGGTCTTGAAGGTTCCATTGTCCCTATATATTGTAACATCAAGGTAATTGATGGTCACAGTGGAATATTCCATCGTAAAACGCAGGAAACTGTTCATGTTGTTAAGATGGTTCAGAAAGAGAGTCAACGAGTCACTAGTACCAGACCACAGGAGAAAGAGGTCGTCCACAAATCTCCGATAGAAAACTATGTGTGGACACGATGTAATGGCCTCTCTCTCCCATGCTGCCATAACCAAATTAGCATAGGAGTTAGCGCAGCTGGTACCCATCGCTACTCCAGTGGTCTGCTTATAGAATTGGTCCATGAAGACAAAAATGTTGTTTTCCAAAACTGTCTCAAGTAATAAGCAGAAAAGATCTGCTTCTGTGGTCACCATGGATTCACATATCAATTCCCTCACCATACTTATACCCCTATCATTGGGAATACAGGTAAAAAGGGAAACAACGTCCATTGTAACCAAAAACGTTCCCTCAGTGTTGTTATGGGCCACATACTCATGCAAATCACCAAGAAACTGT
>NC_056745.1:737676912-737696619 GCF_019279795.1 Protopterus annectens | reverse complement strand
TTTAAAAAATTTTCTTGGTATGCACTCGATTTTTATAAATCATTTAGTGAGCACAAAGCATTCTTTTTTACTGTTTTCCTATCTAATCTATCCAACACATTTTGGGGCCATTCAATTACTCCAAAACTGTAAGTTAGACAGAAGAGAGAGCAAATTGATTTATAGCTTGATTTTGTTACTAGTTGTCAAAGCTGTTTTCATGATTAATTTAAATCTTCTAAAGTATTTCTTACTGAGTTTATTTGCATTTGTTCATGTTTTTATTGTTGATACTTCATCAATTCCTTTAAATATTTACACACTCCCTCTGCTCATGCTCTTTTATATCACATTCTTGTGCCAAACTGATGTTTTCCTGGTGTTGCAGTTTTCCTGCTTTAAAGGTTGCTTTTGCTCATTTATCAAGACCAAATGACATTTTTATGTCATCTGAAAAGTTTTGACAGCTTGCAGTTGTACTTTCAGTTCTTCTTCATCTGATGAGCTATACAGATGTTCTTAGTTTTTCACTGTTGCAGTCATTACATTTGGGTAATCTGCTGGAAGGCTTCCCGCAGTTGGCCTGATTAACAAAGTCTTGGGTCCTGCGCCGCCGTTGTCCGCTTCTTCCATGACGCCAGGTCAACAAGGGTATAAAACAAGCAGCTTCAGACGCCATTACATCGGTCTTTCTTGCCACGCCGATGCCCAAAGCAGAAGCAGTTCGCAAGGTGCTGGCTCGCACCGACTCTGAAATTTTCATTTTCAAGTTTCAGAGCTGAAGTCTTCAACTAAAAGCTAAGTACCCCGCTGAGGAAACTTTTTGCCCTTACTGATGTCAGTAAAAGTTAATAATTGTATTATTTGTGGAAAGCAAATACCTCATAAGGATTTTCATTTTGTACTGTATTCACTTGCCTAGGTCCTGACCATTACCTATGTACCTTGTTGCTGGTCGGTTTTGTGCTTTATTTAATCAGCGCACTATCCATCATCATCGTGTACATTTTGCTTCTAAATATTTCGGTTCTCGGTTTAATTATCCAGAAATTATGTCGGTTAGCCAGAGCCACTCCAGCCAAACCCAGACATTCCAAAATCACCAGGTTTCAGTCCCAAGGGACTTTCAGAACTCAGCAATGGGGTGCTTCCCACTTCCAAATCTGGAAATAAGGCACTACTCTATGGTAAACATTCCTCAATGACTTCCCTTTAAAATTACCAAGCACTTACCTCTTAGCTGCCCATTTGGGGAAAACTAGCTCTTCATTCAAGAAACTGGCAACTTATAACCCAGTCAAATGGGTTTTAAATATAGTGTCAACTGCGGATACAGATTTCATTTCCACATGCTGCCAACTCCAAACGTGGGTGGGTCAGACCTGCCCTCAAATCAGTGGGCAGAGGCTCAGAAACAAGTACTTTCCCTCCTAAACATGGTGGAGGCTATTCAACTAGTACCAGAAGAGGAAAAGGGACAAGGTTTCTATTCCAGACTTTCTCTGTTACCCAGAAAAGACAAATCATGGCATCCAGTTCTGGACCTGTCTACTCTAAACACCTTTCTGGACATTCCAAAATTCAAGATGCTGACTCTTCACCAGTTACTTCCTATGCTAGGCAAGGATGCCTGGTTGGCAACTCCAGATTTAAAAGAGGCTTACCTGCATATCCCATTCAGGGAATCTTGCAGAAGATACCTATGCTTCAAATCAGGCTGCATGCATTACCAGTTCACTGCACTGCCCATTGGCTTCTCTACTGCACCCAGGGTATTCACAAAGTGCCTGGCTCCAGTAATTGCATTTTACAGGCAAAGAATATTCAAATATATCCATACCTGGACAATTGTCTAATTCATGCAGAAAACCAGGCCATTCTTCTAAAACATCTGACATTTGTAAAAAGAGTTCTAACTTGTCTAGGGTACACCATAAAAGTCTAAAAGAAATCACAACTGGTACCCTCTCAAAAATTACATTCCTGGGTGCGAGCTTGAATACAACTGTTCAGATGGAAAACTTTCCTTATGCCAAGAAAGAAGAAAAGCAAATTAATTTGGTGACTGACTTCAAACAGGTGGCCACAAAAACCCTGCTATCTGCAAGGCAAACACTGCAAGCCTTGAGGTTCATGGCCTTCTGCATTCTTCTAATTCCATATGCAAGACTGCATATGAGGAAACTTCAGTGGTATTAAAAGTTTATGGAGTCACATTGTTACAGCCTGGAAACAATGATTCCTATCATACGCTGCCTGCACCTAGAGTTCCTGTGGTGCGCAGAGGCCTGCCACCAAAACAAGGGACTGCCATTCACACCACCCCTGCCACCCAAACCCTAACTACAGACGCATCAGACTATGCATGGGGGGGCTCATCTGGCAGGGAAGTGCGTTCAGGGCAAATGGAGCCCAAATCAAATGCACCTTCATACCAATCAAAAAGAAATGCTAGCTGTACAGAATGCACTGACAGCCTTCAAGGACTACCTTCATCCAGGACAATTACTGATAAAGACGGACAACACCATGGTTATATGGTACATAAACAAGCAGGGGTTACACATTCCTACCCCCTCTGAAGACTAGCCATGGCATTGTGGAACACGGCCTTGAGCTACCAAGTACAGCTACAAGCTCAATTCCTGCCAGGAAAGCTGAATATTCTAGCAGACAAACTAAGCAGAAATCTCATGGACCCACACGAATGGAAACTGGAACCACGGATTTTCAACATGTTGACATGCAAATGGGGGAGCCCAGACATAGATCTTTTTGCCTCACCCCAGAACTACCAGTTGGACACATTTTGCAAAAGAACTCATCACAAAAAAGCCTGGAAAGTGGATGCTCTGTCCTTCAGCTGGAAAAACCTATCAGTCTATGCCTTTCCCCCTCTGCCTCTGCTTTCCAAAGTTCTACTAAAAATCAAATGATTTTGATTGCTCCAGACTGGCCTCGCCAACACTGATACCCACTCCTGTGCAGTGTGTCACACATTTCACCGTGGCACCTGCCTCAGACACCTTCCTTACTGTCTCAGCAGGAGAACCAAATTATGCACCCTCAGCTCCAAACATTGAATCTTGCAGCTTGGCTAATCACTTAAATTCCCCCTTAGCATCCCTCAGAAAACCTGTGATGGATGTCATTTGGAGGCGAGAAGACCTAGTACTAGAAAATCTTATGCTGACAAATGGAAAAGATTCTGTGCCTGGAATCAATCTCAAGGGATGAGCACAGCAGTGCCCAATTTACCTCAGATTTTGCATTACTTAACTGAGATGTTTCACAAGAGCCTGTCTTTTTCTTCCATAAAAATCCATGCCTCAGCCATTTCAGCTCATTACAACACAGAACCCCCCCCCTTCCTCTTCTCTCATCCTCGTCTAAAACAGTATCTCAGAGGGGCCAAAAACTTGAGACCACCCAGGAGAGCTCCAACCCCTGCCTGGGACCTTAACTTTTTATTGGAGAAACTCACTCTACCTCCTTTCGAGCCAGCTGCTATTGCATACTTAAAATTTCTTTCCTGGAAAACAGCCTTCCTTTTAGCAATCACTTCAGCTAGAAGGATATCTGAATTACAGGCCTTTATGGCAGTGGAGCCTTTCATCATCTTTCATGCAGACAGGGTGTCACTCGGGACCAATCCATCATTCATGCCTAAGGTGGTATCCAGTGTGGCTCTTAATCAGTCCATTCATTTGCCAACTTTCTTTCCCAATCCACAGAACAAGGGGGAGTGGCTTCTGCATTCATTGGATGTACACAGACAACTTAGATTCTACTTGGACAGGACTAAATCTCGAAAAAAATCTGAACAACTGCTGGTAGCATTTGCTGCAGGGGCAGAGGGGAAGTCTATTTCAAAGCAAACCATTTCTAAATGGATAAGCCATTGTATTCATTTCTGTTATAAGCACCATGGAAAACCTATCCCCCAGGGGATCAGATCTCATTCCACTAGGGCTGCATCTACTTCAACAGCCTTTCTCAGATGTGTTCCTACCAGGGATATTCTAGAAGCTGCTACCTGGAGTTCAGTTCATACTTTCACCAAGCATTATCACTTACCAGTTTTCTCTAAATCCAGAGCTGGCTTTGCCACTGCTGTTTTGCAGGGCCTTATAGCTGGTCCTAATGCTGTATTAATCTATCCTCCCAACCATAGCTTTGGGAATCTACCCAAATATATGGACTGCAACAGTGAAACACGAAGAACATAGTACAGTTGTGTGCACTTACCATAAATGCAGATGTTTGAGTTTATTCACTGTTGCAGTCCTGGTTACCCTCCCTCCAGCCTCCTGTTTTTCTCTTACTATACCTCTACTTTCTTTTACTATGCTTAAATGCCTTTTTGGTGTATTTGCTTTTGTTTGGAGGTATATTTTTGTGTTTCTAATTATATATATATATATATATATATATATATATATATATATATATATATATTTTTTTTTTTTTTTCTTTCTCCCCATTTGGGGGGCACCTGACATCTGGGGCAAGAATAACTGATGTAATGGCGTCGGCTGCATGTTTTATACCTCTGATGACCTGACATCATAGAAGAAGGGACAGCAACCGACGCAGGACCCAAGACTTTGTTAATCAGGCCGACTGAGGGCAACCTGCCAGCATTATCCCAAATGTAATGACTGCAACAGTGAATACACTTAAACATCTTCATTTATGGTAAGTGTACACAACTGTACTTTTTAATCATTGACAAAGAGAAGATGAGAAGTCTTTACACTGTTGTTTTCTAAGAACCAAATTATAGCCATGGTCTAAGCTGTTAAGTAGACAGTTTAATGGGTTAAGGGCAAGGCAGAATAGCAGCGGTGACCGAGAGTCACCCTGGAATATCCCCCTTTGAATTTTTATCCCTGGGATAATAATTTGTCTTTTATCGTGGCTTAATTGCAAAGTGGTCTGCCACTGTTTCATGGTCACTGTAATGTAATTGATCAGTGTAGGGTGTATCTAGCACATTCTTAAGCACTCTTTTATCCATGAATGTGGGATACTGTCCAATGCTTTTTTCTAGTCAATCCATCCCATACTTAGATTCTTCCCCTTTTTTACAGTTCTCCACTATGACTTTATTTAAGAACAAATGATCTTTTGTTCCATATGAATTTCTTTTATTAGCCTTTTGTTCTACTGTCATAATTGAGTTTTCTTCTAAATGACTATAAACTCTGTCTGCACCAATTCCCATGTACAATTTAATTTATGCATCATCGGAAGGCAAGTTATTGGTCTAGCTTTTTAGGGTAGCTTGCAGGTTCACTCTTAAGTAGGAGCATTGTTTTTCCTGTTGTTAGCCAGGCTGGTATTTGTTCAGGCTGTGTATATATGTATGTATATATATGTATGTATATATATATATATATATATATATATATATATATATATATATATATATATATAATGTGTATATATATATATATATATATATATATATATATATATATATATATAGTTCTTACTCATAGCTAAATCTTTTTGCAATGATGTTAATACTTTTAACCAGAAGTTAAGTAGTGCGTCTGGGCCTGGGGTTTTCCAGTTGGAGGCTGTTCTTAACTTTGCTTCAATCTCTCTGGCTGTTACTTCATCCCATTTCATGTCCTGTAACTTTAAACTTCTTATTCTTTCTTTTACTTCTATCCATTTAGCATCTTTAAGTTCTACAGGATCTTCATATATACTTCTCCAAAATGTATCTTATTTTCTTCTTTTTTGGTGGTCTTTCAGTTCCTTTTACCTTATTTCCCAGTTTTCTGTAAACAAAATCTGTAAAATATAGGACTTCCTATGTGGTGTGGTTAGGTAATACTCAGGTCTGTAGATTTGTTTTGGAATACTGTAAAGGGACAAATCCAGTTGTAGGCCAAATTGTTTTTGAGCGTTTTATATGACTCCTGTGGGTGTTAAGTGTTGTTTACACATTCTCTTAACACAGCCTTATCCTGCTGCTGTATTAATGCATTTGCTTCCAGTTAGGAGCACTGTTTAGTGCAGATCTTACCTGAATAGTTATGATGATAAACCAAAGAGTAACATAACATAAATATGTGCAGAAATGAACCATAAACTAATCTCTTAGTATGTCTGTATGTGTTCTTGTCACAAGGTGTCCATCTCTTCCCACCCTTTCTCTGTCATCAGGTAAACCTTCTTGATTCAATACTGTTTCCATAAGCCATGTTTCCACAAGCAGTAACATGCTTTGTCCATGATGTGTTTCATAATACACCTGTATCATACTTATCAGAAATGAAGCACTGCAACTGTCATGACAAATGTGTAAATCATGACACAATGAACATGACTGTAAAGCACATCTCTTCTGTATTCCATTAGATTCATATATCGTTACATGAGTCATACCTCTCAGCTGTCCAGATTTTCACAGAATGTCCAGATTTTTGCTCATATTTTGGGTCCGTTCCTCATAAAATTTGTTGTTTTCTCACAAATCAGTGAGGATTGAAGTCTCTAAATAATGACATTTGAGTTCCAGGCTTCATATCCTTTAGAAAATGCATTATAATACAAAACCTGTTATTTTGGCAACTTTCTAAGTTTATAAAAGCAATATTTAAACTCTGTCCCTATTTTTGGGTCTTTGTCCCCCCCCCCATTATTTTTAGCTCTGTCCACATTTCTTGTGCTAAGAGGTATGTTGCATATGTATACTGCTTATTTGCATAAAGGGTGGCACCATAGACTACTAGCTAATTCCCATTCTAAATTCAACACCTCATGATATGCTTATACATGCATTAGTACTTTGCCATTAGCAGCACAAATGAGGTTGTTAGTGCTGCGCTTCAGGGAGAGGGTTAAAAAAATTACAGTAGGTTTTATGCCTTCTGTATGTGTTACTGGAATTTTGAAACCAAGGTATCTAGATTTCACATTGGTGTTGACTCAGTTAATTTGTCCTTCACAGTAACACAATGTACATGAATGACACTATAGAGATGTTAGCAGAGAAGTATGTAATTACATGGGACAACCACAGTGCTGTTATGTTGACCTGTCCTGACATATGCATTTGTCGCAAAACCTGTAATGCACAGTAGCTGTTCCAAACAGTGAAGTTGTAATACTTAAATGTGCATTTTCTCATTGTTAAAGACAGACTTCTCCTGTGATGCTTGTGATTCATACTCTGTTCTCTGGATTATGTAACTAGTTAGATGGGTGTCTCAAATCTGACAGTGCTGAACTTGTATGTGTGCGTGGTTCTAGTGACAGATAAAGCCTCAACAACACGTGCTGTGTCTGCTTTCACACAGAAGAAGAATTTAACTTTGGGCACAGTTCCCTCTGCATTTTATCCCACTTATACTACAAACATCTCTTCTGCAACACACTGGTGAGGTCAGCCTGTCAAAAGTGCACTTTCTACCATTCAGACTCCGACTTCTCCTGCGGTAATTGCTGATAATACTGTGTTCTCAAGAATGTATAACTAAATAGGTAGCAGGTTGAAATCTCATAGTAGTGAACTTGTGTATGTGGTTACAATATCAGGTATGTATCAAGGCCTGAATAGATGTGCTGTATCAACTTCCACTCACGGGAAGAAATTAACCTGGAAGAGGATTCCCCATCCCCTTCTCCCACATTTATCACATACATTATCACTGCATCACACTGATGAGGTCATCCTGTCAAAAGTGCACTCTAATCATACCTCTCAGCTGCACAGATTTTCGCAGCATGTCCTGATTTGTGCCTCAGATTTTTGGTCTGTTTTTCATAAAATTGTGGTTTTCTGGCAAATCATTGACAAGTAATTAACGACTGAAGTCAGAAAATAATGACAGACATTTGAGTTTAAGACTTCATACCCTTCAAAAAATTCATGCTAACACAAAATCTGTTATATTATCAACTTTCTAAGTTTGTAAGAGTGATATTTAAAATTCATTCCTGTATTTGGACCTTTGTTCCTCCATTATGTATAGCTTTGTCCAGATTTCTTGCTCTAAGAGGTTGAGAGTTATGAGTATTTTGCTTTACAAGCCAGACTTCTCCTGTGCCACTTGTGGCTAATTCTTTGTTCAATAGATTGTGTAGCTAGATATGTAGGGATTCAAATCAACTATTGGTTAACTAGTGTGACTGTGTGCTGTGTTGTATACAGTTGGTTCTGTGACAACCCACCTTATGAAAAGTTCATAATGTATTTTCACTGGCCAAGGGCTGGACTTATAATTTCTATTACCCCCAAGCAATACTCAGTTTTGGAAATATAATGGTTACACCATGCTTTCAAAAATGAACTACATCACATTTGTAATATGACTTTAAGTTGACTATAAGTGTGTGTTTGTCTATCTTGCTGTGTATAGAAGGCTTCTCGTGCATATCGTATGTGTAGCTGTGTGTTACTACTGTGCTCTTCAACCACCTTCTTACTTTTTTTAGAAATACATCACTATATCAAACAATGGTGATGTTATTCAGTCAAATGTGCACGTTCACAATTGTACATCACCATCTTGTGTGGTGTGTGAGATTCAGACAGTGGTCTGTACCTTGTGATCTTATATGGTCAGTTGTAATGCAGCCATTACTCATTAGACTCACTTGTGTTATTATGACTGAATGTGCATGTAGATAATAGTGTTGTCACCCTATCTGCTGTGTACATGTATAGCTGGGATTTTACTGGATGATGATGATGCCATTGTATGACACTTGGCTTTCCCAAGAGAACAAATACGGCTTTTCCTATGGTATGAGGAAATCAGACAATTTTCTGTATGCTGTTGCCTTAGTAAGGCACGTGTACGAATCCATGATTATCCACACATTGTGCATAATTGCCATTCTCCCATCCCAGTGATGTCTGCATTATGCATCACATGTGTTTGCTATACCTAGCAGTTGGCATTGTTTTGTGAGAACTAGATATTTAGCAACAGTCTTCAAAAGAAATTACAGGCACTTGTATCCCTTGAAACAGTAGCATGATATCACAGCTTCAAATGCCTAAATATCTCATAATTTTTTATCAACATTTGCATGGTGGCATGTTCATTCTTAACAATATCGTGAAGCTTTTGTTGTCATAAAGTCAGGTGTTCAAAACCCAGTTTGATGGTAAGCATTGTTTGTCCTTATGCTATTATGCATGAATGACATCTACTACTTTTATAATGTGTACAGTTACTGTGGGAGAACTCTCTCCCATCCATTTTATTTCATGCAAATTGTTTGCAACACAGTCGCATGCTACAGTGACTTCTTGCTGTTCAGTTCCAGTAAAGGACAACATTATATGACTGTACTGACACTACACAAACAACATTGCATCAAGTTATTATTCTTAGTTTTTACTTTTTGGAAAGAAATATAAACTCATTTTGTAATTCCCTGCCAGTGAAGCATTTGTTCTATGAATGTAGTGATGAGTGATCCTACAGAACTTATTTTATTTAGTAATGACTTGTATAGCATATATTCACATATAGTTTGTGTTTCAATTCTGGGACAATGTTGTACAAAAAACAGGAATATCTTCCTTGGCCAAGAAACCCTGGTTTTGCATTGCTCACAGTTGTGTGAAATTAACATAGTTACCTCCTTGCTATCATTCTGACAAAATCATATTGTAAAAATTATCCTCAAATATCCTTTATTACAAACAGATATTCAAATGAGATGATAAAGCTCCAGAAAACAGAGGTCAAAATCAAGAAAATGCTGGATGAATAGGAGACTGCTCAGGAAAAGATGTTTCAAAAAATAACTGAATTGGAGGACAGAGCACATAGGGAAAACCTGAGATTTTCAGCCATACCAGAAAAGCTGGAAGGAACAGACTGCATAAATTTTATGAGAGCACAAATACGCAACTGGACTAGTATTTCACAGAAGGAATTGTTAGTTGAAAGGGCACATCATGTGTATGCTCCAAACCTAGCTATAAGAAAGCAACCTAGACCTTTAATAGTAAAGATGCAATCCTACCAGCAGAAGTGTTGACTCTGACAAAACTGTGGCAGAAAGACAAAATACTAAAAATGGGAGACAGCAGTGTTTATAGAGAATGACTACTCATTGTACACCAGGCAGAAGAGGAGTAAATTCATTCCACTGTTTAGGGAATGTTGAGACACAAGTGTGAGATTCACAGTGCTGCATCCAGCTGATTTTAAGGTATGTTTCCCTGGAGGAGCAAAATTGTTTTGAAGAAGTGCATGTTAAGGAGGAAGTACACAAACTTTTCCAACAAAACGTGAGCTTTGAGACGGGGGGAAGTTCTGCTTCTTGTTTGTCTGGTAAAGATGACCAAAAAGAGAGACTGTACCTGTGAATCCTTTTCCAGTATTTCAATGGAAAATATTGGAGAGAAGAAAGGGAGCATGAGATTTGACTAGAAGAATTGAGAGTAATTTAAAAATAAAGCAGAGGCATGGTTTGGGCAATTTAGAAGAACAGTAATAAAACTACTGACTCAATGTGGGATTAAAATGTAATAATTATGTTTGTGAAACATGACAGAACAAGAAAATCTGGTAATATTGGACTTTTTCAAAATTTTTTGGATATGTGGGGGACTCTAAAGTATATGCCCTACTTCTTGTCATTAATGTTCAGAAAAATGTTTTGAGGAGCGGATGAGAGGCGAGAAAGATAATTGTAAGTAAAGAAGACATTTTCTTTTCCTAAAAGTACTGCATTTGTGATGTATGGATGTTCTTCGTGTTTCACTGTTGCAGTCATTACATTTGGGTTATTTGCTTGCAGGTAGCCCTCAGTCGGCCTGATTAACAAAGTCTTGGGTCCTGCATCGGTTGCTGTCCCTTCTTCCATGATGTCAGGGGTATAAAACATGCAGCCGACGCCATTACATCAGTCTTTCTTGCCGTGTGGTGCCCAAAGCAGAAGCAGTTTGCAAGTGCTGGTCGGCCGACTCCAGACATTTTCGTTTTCGAGTTTCAGAACCGAAGTCTTCAACTAAAGCTAAGCACCCTGTTGGGGAAACTTTTTCTTGCTCCTTACCGATATCAGTAAAAGTTAATTATTGCATTACTTGTGGAAAGCAAATACCTCATAAAGATTTTCATTCATACTGTATTCCTTGCCTAGGGCCCTGACCACGACGTACCTTGCTGTTGGTTTTATGCTTTATTTAATCAGCGCACCATCCGTCATCAGTATATTTTCGCCTCTAAATATTTTGGTTCTCGGTTTAATTATCCAGAAATGTCGTCGGTTAGCCATCCTACTACCGGGATTCCAAAAAAATACAAAGATAAAGACAGAGACAGGCCGCCGAGGTCCAAAACTGCTGACGACACTTCTCCTAAGCCAGTCACCAGTTCACCGGTACTCAGTGAGGTGCTTTCGCAGCCCCTGATACCCGCTACTTCTGATTCAGAGGCCTCTACTGCGACCCATTTGAAGTCCGGTATGCTGCGTTATGCTTCAACTATGGAACCCGTGGATGTCTGTACCTTGGATGGGTCCAGAGCCGCTGTGTAGGCACCAGCTTCTGAGGGTGTATTCAGGCCTACGGACTTGCATATTAAACCGACGCCTCCTTCTTTACTTAGGCCTAAATCTCGATCCATGCCTAAAAAAACGACACCCAGGCCACATGCTCAGGCCTCTATGCCTAAAAAACAAATGATAAGAATGACTGAAGATCTAATAACTCTAATCAGGGGTAGCCAACCCCCCCTCCCTTCTAAGAGGCCTAGGACTGAAGTTGATTATGAATCTTCTGATCAGGATTCTGTTTTTTCTGATTCTTCTGATGATCTGGATTTGCCCTCATCTACTTATGAAGATTCTGATGCAGAGGACTCCATTCCCTCTGCTTCCTCTCTTGAGAATTTTTCTTTTGGGGAAACCTTACATACTCTAAGGGAGCATTTCCACTGGGAAAGCCAGGATTTTTCTGATTCAAAAAATAGGCGTAGGGATTTATTTCTCCTACCTCAGCATGGGCCTTTAGCTATTCCTCCTGTACTAGACATTGTGGATGATGCTTTTTCAGAATCTAGTCTGGCCCGTGATTCCCTGCCTCGTGCTCCCAAAAAACCTGACAGATACTATAAGGGTCCCTGAGTCCTACAAGTTCCTTTTTAAAAATCCTATTACAGATCCAGAGACTATTTCACAGGGGCCCAAGGGCACTAAGGCGTCTACTGCTAAAAATCCTACCCCTTCTGATAGAGACTCCAGGGCACTGGATAGATGGGGTAAGAAGGTTTACACTTCTGCAACCTTGGCAATCAGGGCTTTAAACTGCCAGTTTCGTATGTTAAAGTATCAGCAACATGTTGTTGGACTGCTTAAACAGAAAATGTTGATTCCTGACTTTGTGGAAAATAAAGAATTACACGATTTAATGCATTCTGCTGAACAAGTTGGCAAACATACTTTGCAATGTGGTTTTGATTCATTAGAGGCCTCTTGCAAGGCTGCTGTTACTGGGTCTGTGCTCAGAAGGCATGCTTGGCTAAAGGAGCAATCTTTGCCTGATCATGTTAAAGCTAAATTGCTGGATGCTCCTTTAAAAGGAAAACAAAAGGCACCACGACAAATGCAGCAATGAGAGGCAAACTTGGAATGAATCAAAAAAACAATAGCGTAGTAAAATTTAATTCACCGCTTTCGTCCGAAGACTTCATCAGAATGAATAAAAAACATCACAAAGCAGGTTTAAATACACTCAGAATTAAACAATCAATTAAACAATTTAATACACAATTATAAAAATCAACTGTAAATCTTTCAATTAAAAAAGGAGGCAATGGTATCATTGCTTTTGTGGAGATGTAACTTCCTATGTTTTAAAAAGCATTTGATGTTAATGGCTTCATTTATACCAGGGAAACTATCAGCTTTTAATTTAATCTGCCATAAAGTTTCCCTCTGTTGTATATAATTCTTAAAATCACCCCCCTCATGTCAGTCTGACACACTTCTAATATTGAAAATAAAAATTTCTTAAATCCAGAACAAACAATGGAATGTTTGTACAAAGCATTAGTAACATCTTTCTTTTTAATGCCATAAATATGTTCTCTAATGCGGGTCCTCAGACACCTACTAGTCATCCCGACATAAAATGCTGGACAAGTGCTGCATAAACTAATGTAAACAACACCTTTGGTGTCGCAACTTACACAATTGGGTACTATCAAAGTTCTGTCGTGAGATTCTATTGTAATGTAAGGTCCCACAGAAATGAACCTACACATGTTGCAGTGGTGGCAACACTGCATTCCTTTCTTAGTAGTAATAATATTACTACTGTAACCAGGATTAAATTCCAAGATTCTTTTTAAACTGGAATTGATGTTCTTCATTCCACATTGCTGCAGTCCTAACTATTGGGTAGTCCGCTGTCCAGTCGGCCCGAATACCAAAGTATACGGCTGACGTCGGTCACGGCGCATTAGACTGACGTCAGTACGTCCGGGTACTAATGCGCATGACCGACGTCATATCCTTAGTCTTTTTTGCCGCATGGTCTGATGCAGAAGCAGTTTTGCGAGTGCAGGTTGGCGTTCTGAAAGTTTCTGAAGTCAGAGTTTCAGACCAATCAAAGTTGGCTGGCACTCGCTGGGGAATATTTTGGTTTTTTCTTGCCTCAGTATTTAACCGATGTCAGAAAAAGTGAATAACTGTATTTTGTGGGAAACCGATACCTCATAGGGATTACCATACTTTGTGTATACCTTGTTTAGGGCCGAGCACGACGTTGTTGATGCCGCTTTGTGCTAGATTTAACAAACGCACTATTAAGAGAAGGTTAGACTGTGCCAGGTTAGTGTTTGGGAAGTTGTAATTATAAAATGCCGCCGGATGCTCCACGCCCGCTTCAGCCAAAAGCGCAAGGACAAAAGCCAAGCCTAGAGGGAAGAACCACAGTCCCGACGCCGTTCTTTAGAAGGCTCAGTGGAGCCGGAGGTTCTGCCAGGAGTTTCTTTGGAGTCTCAGGGAGAAACTTTACTGTTACAGGATGTGTCCTCTCAGGAAGTAGGCCAGGCTGAAGGGGCTTCTCAGGTGGCTGTTCTTCCCTCTCTTCCTAAGGTGGTTAGGGCCTCGCCTTCTGTTGCTAAGGCTTCTTTAAGAGGCAGGCCTACTTTAGCTTCAGTGGGGGTTTCTCCGAGTGTTTCAGGGTCTTTGCCTAAGAAGCATATGCTAAAAATGGCAGAGGATTTGATTACAATGATTAGAGGTTCTATGCCCCCTGCTGATAAGAGGCCTAGGGTGGAACCTGAGTTTGAGAGTTTTGAGCAATGTTCGGAGGCTTCTGTGTCTTCGGCTGAAGACTTGCAGGAGTTTCCTCCTTATTCTGATTCTGTTTGAGGTCATTCAACATGCTCTGATGAACTGACCTCTAGGAATGTTTCTGATAACATGTCTTGGGTGGTTACTGGAAAAATGCAAGTATCCGTTGGTGAAAGTCTCCTTTCGAAAAATACTACTGTGAAACCTGTTGTCAGTATAATCCCATTTCAAACAGATGTCCAAAAAATAAACTTTTAAACCAACGAATTTCTTTAACAAACTTTAAATAACTAGAAAGGGTGTTAACTTCAGAGGTGAAGGCATCCACTGTTTCAGAATTGCCATCAATGACGAAAAACAAGTCGTCAATAAACCTACAATAAAAAGAAACATTAAATTTCTGGGTGAGAAATGGAATGAATTCATGCTCCCACCAAGCCATAACGATGTTAGCATAAGCAGGAACGGCTGGGGAACCCATAGCTACACCCCGCTTTTGTCTGTAGTAAGTCTTACCAAATAAAAAGAAATTGTTATGTAAAATGAGTTCCAAAAAACTACAAATGGTGGCAATGGCATTGTTAGTGAAACCAGTGTTGTTGTTGCTCAAAAAACTTCTGACAGCTTCAACTCCCTCATGGTGGGGGATACATGTATATAATGATACAACATCCATTGTAAAAACAATGTGCCTGTTGGGATCAAAGGAACCTTTCTGAATATAAGCACTGAATTTCATTAAAAAGTCCCAAGAATCTTTGATAAAGGAATCATGGTGATGTAAAATAGGTCCAAGAACAGCGTCAATAATTAAGGAAACCCCCTCAGTAATGGAATGGGGTGATGAAACTATTGGCCTGAAGGGAGGGTTCTCTAAACTTTTGTGGGTTTTGGGTATGCCAAAAATGACACCAATTCTGGGGTCTTCTACCACACAAAATTCATAAACCTCTGAAGTAATGTCACCTGACATCAGGGCATCATAAAGAAGAGAGTGAATTGACTCATTAGAGGCCTCTTGCAAGGCTGCTGTTACTGGGTCTGTGCTCAGAAGGCATGCTTGGCTAAAGGAGCGATCTTTGCCTGATCATGTTAAAGCTAAATTGCTGGATGCTCCTTTAAATCAGGACCGCCTGTTTGGCAACAAGGCTGAGGAAGTTCTTAAAAAGATGAAAGATAAAGCTAAATCTATGCAAACTGTTAAAGATTTTTTACAAGTTCAGCCTCCTAGCTTTAGTAGGCACTAGCTCTCTAAGAATTGGTCCTTTCCAGCCCCTTCCAGGTCTTCTCAAGCCAAACCCAGACACAGCAAAACCCCCAGATTTCAGTCCCAGGGGACATACAGAACTAAGCAGTGGGGGGCCTCCACTTCCTAATCTGGGAATAATAAGACTCCCCCCTATGGTAAACTGTCTCAATGACTTCCTTTTGAAATTTCCAAGCACTTAACTGACTGCCCTTTTGGGGGGAAAGATTGCTCTTCATGGACAGAATTGGGAACTCATTACCCAGGACAAGTGGGTTTTAAATATAGTGTCCCACAGATACAGATTTCACTTCCACATGTTGCCAACACCAAGCGGGTGGCTGGACCTACCCCCAAATCAGTGGGCAGAGGCCCAAAAACAAGTTCTTTCTCTCTTAAGCATGGGGGCTATTCAACTGGTACCAGAAGAGGAAAAAGGACAAGCTTTGTACTCGAGACTTTTCCTGGTACCCAGAAAAGACAATTCATGGCATCCTGTCCTGGACCTATGTACTCTAAACTCCTTTTTGGAGATTCCAAAATTCAGGATGCTGACTCTTCACCAATTACTTCCTATGCTAGGCAAAGATGCCTGGTTGGAAACACTAGATTTAAAAGAAGCATACCTGCACATCCCAATCAGGGAATCTTGCAGAAGATACCTACACTTCAAAGCAGGCTACACGCACTATCAGTTCTCTGCACTGCCCTTTGACTTATCTACTGCGTCCAGGGTATTCACAAAGTGCCTAGCTCCAGTTATTGCATTTTGCAGACAAAGAAATATTCAAATATACTCATACCTGGATGATTGTCTAATTCAGGCAGAAAGCCAGGACATACTTTTGAATCATCTGGCCATTGTACAAATGGTTCTAACTTGTCTGGGGTACACCATAAACGAAAAGAAATCACACCTGGTACCCTGTCAACAAATTATATTCCTGGGAGTAAGCTTGAATACAACTTCCCAGATGGCTTACCTCACTCCAGAGAAACAAATTCATTTGACAACCTACTTCAAGCAAGTGGCCACAAAAACCCTGCTATCTGCAACACAAATACTGCAAGCCTTGGGGTTCATGGCCTCCTGCATTCTTCTAATTCCATATGCAAGACTGCATATGAGGAAACTACAATGGTATCTAAAAAGCCTATGGTGTCAACATTCTCAAGACCTAGAAACAATGATTCCTATCATACCTTGCCTACACCTAGAGTTCCTTTGGTGGGCAGAGGCCTGCCACCAAAACAAGGGACTACCTTTCACACAACCCCCTGCTGCCCAAACCCTAACAACAGAAGCATCAGACTGTGCATGGGGGGCTCACCTGGCAGGGAAGTGCATTCATGGCAAATGGAACCCAAGTCAAATGCACCTGCATATCAATAAAAAAAAAATGTTAGCTGTACAGAATGCTCTGACAGCCTTCAAGGACCACATTCTTCCAGGACAACTAATGGTAAAGATGGAGAACACCACTGTTATGTGGTACATAAACAAGCAGTGGGGTACACATTCTTACCCCTCTGCAGACTAGCCATGGCATTGTGGAACACAGCCTTGAGGTACCAAGTGCACATACAAGCTCAATTCCTGCCAGGAAAATTAAATGCACTGGTAGACAGACTAAGCAGAAACCTCATGGACCCACACGAGTGGAAACTGGAACCAAGGATTTTCAGCATGTTGACAAGCAAATGGGGGAGCCCAGATATAGACCTGTTTGCCTCTCCCCAGAACTACCAATTGGACAAATTTTCCACAAGGACTCCCCACAAACAAGCCTGGAAAGTGGATGCTCTGTTCTTCAGCTGGAAAAACTTATCAGTCTATGCCTTCCCCCCTCTGCCTCTGCTCCCCAAAGTACTACTAAAAATCAAACAGGACAATCCAAGGATGATTTTGATAGCTCCAGACTGGCCACACCAACACTGTTACTGTGTGTCACTGTTATCTCCATGGCATCTGCCTCAGACTCTCCTTCCCTGTTGTTTCAGCAGGAGAACCAGATTCTGCACCCTCAGCTTCTAACACTGAACCTTGCAGCCTGGCTAATTACTTAATCTCTCCTTTATCATCCCTCAGCAAACCTGTGATGGATATCATTTTAGAGGCAAGGAGGCCTAGTACTAGAAAATCTTATGCTGAAAAATGGAAAAGATTCTGTGCCTGGAACCAATCTCAAGGGATGAGCACAGCAGCACCCAATTTACCTCCAATTTTACAATACTTAACTGAGATGCTTCACAAAGACTTGTCTTTTTCCTCCATTAAAATCCACGCCTCAGCCATTTCAGCTCATTACAACACAGAACCTCCCCTCTTCTCAAGCAGTTCCTCAGAGGTGCCAAAAATTTGAGACCACCGAGGAGAGCTCCAACCCCAGCCTGGGATCTTAATTTGTCTTGGAGAAACTCACTCTACCTCCTTTCGAACTAGCTGCTACTGCAGACTTAAAATTTCTTTCTTGGAAAACAGCTTTCCTTTTAGCAATCACTTCAGCTAGAAGGGTATCTGAATTACAGGCCCTTATGGCAGTGGAGCCTTTCATCATCTTTCATGCGGACAGGTTGTCCCTCAGAACCAATCCATCCTTCATGCCGAAGGTGGTATCCAGTGTGGCTCTTAATCAGTCCATTCATTTGCTAACTTTCTTTCCCAATCCACAGAATAAAGGGGAACGGATACTGCATTCCTTAGATATGCACAGACAACGTAGATTCTACTTGGACAGGACTAAACCTCAATGGAAATCTGAACAACTGCTGGTGGTATTTGCTGCAGGGGCAGAGGGGAAGGCTATTTCAAAGCAAACCATTTCTAAATGGATAAGCCATTGCATTCATTTCTGCTATAAGCACCATGGAAACCCTATCCCCCAGGGGACCAGACCTCACTCCACCAGGGCTGCATCTACCTCTACAGTCTTTCTCAGAGGCGTCCCTACCAGGGACATCCTAGAAACTGCTAACCTGGAGTTCTGTACATACTTTTACCAAGCATTATCATTTGCCAATTTTCTCTAAATCCAGAGCTGGCTTTGCCACTGCAGGCTTGCAGGGCCTTATAGCTGGCCTTAATGCTATCTAAATTCCTCTTCCCAACCATAGCTTTGGGAATGTACTCAAATTTAATGACTGCAACAGTGAAACATGAAGAACATAGTACAGTTGTGTACACTTACCATAAATGTAGATGTTCAAGTGTATTCACTGTTGCAGTCCTGGTTACACTCCATCTAGACCCCTAACGTCTTTTGGCTATACCTCTACTTTCCTTTACTATGCTTAAAAGCCTTTTTGGTGTGTATGTTTTTTTTGTTGGAGTTATATCTTTGTACTTTTATTTTTAATTGCTCCCCATTAGGGGGGCACCTGACATCTGGGGCAAGAAAAACTGATGTAATGGCGTTGGCTGCATGTTTTATACCCCTGACAACCTGACATCATGGAAGAAGGGACAGCAGCTGATGCAGGACCCAAGACTTTGTTAATCAGGCCAACTGAGGGCTACCTGCAAGCAGATATCCCAAATGTAATGACTGCAACAGTGAATACACTCGAACATCTACATTTATGGTAAGTGTACACAACTGTACTTTTTCTTTGTACACTATTTTTAAGTGTAATGGTGATTGTAAACAGGTGCTGTTGTTTTTCTTTTTCTCCCCTCTTCTCTCTTTCTTCATGTACAGTTTTGAGAAATATAGGCAATGCAAAAAAAAGTCTTGTTAGAAAGGCATGACAAAGATAAAATTAATGTGCTTTCTTTTCATTCTTGCATGGGAAAATGACTGTATTAAGGAACTTTGATTAGTTTTAAGAGACAGCAAGTAAATGAAAGAGAGTATTGAATATTATGAGGCTTGTTTTCTAGCAAACGCATGTATACTTGGTAGCAGTTCTGCAGCTGGTCTTCAGGTTTCCATGGAAACAATCTGAAAAAGAGAAACCCACTATCTGGTTCCCATGTTTCCACAGAGACAATCTGATAAAGAGAAACAGGAGACAATCTAGTGGAATGGGTTGGCTGAGGGAAAAAGAAAATAATGAAAAAAGAAATTGGCTAGGACATAATGTTCTCTGAAAGCAATCAGGGGTGTTTTCCAAGCTGAGAGAGTTTTAAAGATAAGACAAAACCAATTACACTTGAAGTAAAGTTTTCTCTTTTTTAATGCAATGGGGAAACTAATATA
>NC_056745.1:737653817-737676412 GCF_019279795.1 Protopterus annectens | reverse complement strand
CAAGGTGACCTTGTGTGATGTCCCCTGGCGAATACCTGATACAGCTGTGAGGCATGCCAGATATGGGAGTCGTGGAAGCTTCCAGGGCTGCCAGCACACACATCCATGATAATGCCCTGTGCATTGCACACGACCTGGCAATTGATGGAGGGGTATCCCTTGCGGTTTATGTAGCGTGTACCCTGCTCCCCGGGCGGTGACTTGATTTCTATGTGCGTACAGTCGATCGCACCCAGTACCTCCGGGTATTGTGCCACATGGTGGAAGCGGCGCATATTGCTAGCCAACTCCTCCTGAGATCTGGGGAAGTTTATATACTCATGGGCATGTCGTAACATGGCATCCAGGAACTGGTGTAGTACCCTAGATGCTGATGCCTGTGAGATACCCATTATATCGGCGGTTGGCCTTTGAAAGGTACCTGTGGCCAGTATTCGCAAGCTCACACATACCTTTGTGTCCACTGGGATGGGCTCCCCTCTGTTGTCTCTTGTTCTCAGGCGTGGCCGGCACAGCTCCACTATTTGCTGTAACGTGTCCCTGTCCACCCTGTAGCTCTACTATCTCCAGGTCTTGCAGCCCCTGGTAGGTCACCCTTGGTCTGAACACTCTCCTTCTCCTGTGAGGCCTCACGGTAGTTGTCGGCACCGCCCTCCGCAACTCCGCCTGTCTCTGCCACATACCTATGCATCACGCCACGGCGGCACCCACCATATACATATTAAAAGTTCCCGTGTGTTTACACCCTACGGTGCGGCGTTTGGGAAATCGCGCTGTGTGTTGTGTGCATTCACACTTTATACTGTTGTGCTGTATACCCGGTGATGTCATTGGGTGTGTCTGTGCAGCCGTATCCATGGATTATTTTCGGTGTTTTACGGTTGCAACTGCAGCGGTATTGCCTTTAGTGTTGCATTACAGTTGCCTGCATTGGCTTAGCTTTGCATCTTACATTACTGCATCCTGCAGGCACATGGCATATGATGCATTTTATCTGCAGCCGCAGTTATGCTACCTCTGTACTTGGCTGTGCTATTTCGGTTCTTTGTTCTCTGCATTTCTACTACATCCCCTACTATCTTTGCATTCATATGCCTCCCCTTTCCCGTTATGCAGGAGTCTGCTTACAGAGTTGTCGGCTGCCGCCGTTTGCCCTTCCTGGATTGATTGGTGTTGATTGCTCATTACGGCTCCAATTACACTGCTTCCGCATTTCCTCATATTCTCCGCATTACCTTCCTATATCCGTGGCTGTTGACGGGGAGGCCATCACATGACTGTGTTGGGGAACATAGTCATCCTCGTGCACATGCATCTGTGCGCGCATTATGTACTCTCAGCGCATCTATTTCCTCACACACCGGTCCTGCTGCTGTGATGTGCATTGTACAGCCCATGTTTGCTGGCCTCCAATATGCTTCCTCCTACAGTGGCACACCCCTCTGCGATTGACATGTATCTCGTGTAGGCCACTCCTCGGTGTAGTACCGCTGCGTTTGCTCCATCCTTACACCGGCGCCAGCTTTGCGATTCACTATTATCTGCCTCATTTGCATGGCATTGACTGCTAATACATGGTTACGGCACCGAACACTGCCACCACTCCTTGACAACCCTTGCGCTGGGGTTGGGCTTTCCATACATACTATGGTGTGTGGTGGCTGTACAGCTGATGTGTATTATACAGCTCTTTTAGGACATTGTCATATTATTTCATTGCTTTGCACCTTCTGTACACATATCCGGGGGTTCTGCTGTGGTTTCTACATTACATGACATTTTGTCATTATTTACAGTTTGTGCATGTTTTCTTTGGACATTCTCGGTGCCTTTCGCCTTTGGCATATTGCACCTGTATGATACCTGATGTTGACAGCCTTCCGTTACTCCTTGGTCATGTTTGGGTAAATGTAAACCGTTTTTCGGTTTACATTGCCGCGTACCTTACGCTACGCATGCCCCACTTCGTGAATCGCTATTTGCCTTCATTTGCATGGTGCAATACCGCACACAGTGTGATTAGCATACCTACGCCGGGGGCGGCGCCGGTAGTGCACGTGGGATTGCTTCATACCTGAATCGCTCGGTGGCCATATTTGGCTTTATAACGCCGACGCTATGCTGGCGCAAGGTTCATGAATCCCGGGGAAACACTTAAGATTGCTTGACAGCTGCTGAAGAAAATTCATTACAAACCAACAGAAAATAAAGACACTTTGGGATGCAAAGCCTAAGCTTCAGCTGTGACTGTCTCTTGACAGATCTCTTAACTTATTTTTTATATAATGAAGTCTCTATCTGTCCCTTGAGATTTTTTATTAGTGTTATATCGAAAAAATCAAATAAATACATTTCTGATCTGATCTGGCCTCTTCACTGTCCATTTTTTTTCTGAAATAAAGGGTTTTGTCTGGTGTCCAAATGTGTTGCTCCCATGAGTGTCATTTTAGTGCTTGTGCATACACAATACAAACTAATGAAGGGGTTACTGAGGAAAATTATTCATTAGTGTGTCAGGACTGAGATTTTTACATGCCATTACTCACTGTAAGTCTATTAATTAAAAATTTGTTTCTTAAATTTTACTTATTTAACTATCACTATCATTTTAAGTAAACTTTTTATTAGGGATAATATTTATGGAAGGGGCTAGTGGGCCACTGAGTTATGTGCTTTGTCCAAGTGGGCCAAGATCAGAAAAGTTTGAGAAACACTGCTGTAGAGGGGCGCACCAGGACTTATGATCAGGTGCTTCATAGGGCTTCTGATTTGACTTTATCAGCTTGGAGGAGAGCACTGCAGTTGCTTGTGAAAAGCTTGCCATGGGGTTGGGGGTCTGCTACTGAGCCACCACTGAACCAAATGAAGAGTTCGTTTCCACTGTCAGAGATCCAGAGGGCTCAGCAGAAACTGCACACCAACATGTGATTGATGTCAGTTTATGTTTCTGGTACTAGAAGCATCTGCCAGGAGGAGGTTCCATGTCAAGTTTTAAGATTCAGTTGTATAGTAAAATATTGAAAAATTTAACTTCATTTTTTTTGGCTGAACCTAGTGATAAGAGACTTGATACATTTTTGTTCATTCAAGATGGGCTTTAGGTGGACATGTCTGCCAAATTTCAGTTAAAATTATTGTTAATGAACATATAGGAAAAAAGTGTGTATTTAATGTCACCTGAGTTATTACAGTTATGGTGATTGCATCCTTACCCTGCTTCATTTCTTCCAGGACCATCCTCCCTACCAAGTGTGGAGTCATCTGCACACAGTAAGGCAAAGATTTATTTTATTATTGATGAAAATTTGTCAGATTGCATTTATCTGTATGTGTGAGATGGGTGTAATGCGTGTTGTGTGTACTGCTGTACCATCTGTGATGGTGTGACCAGTGTTAGTTTATCATATCAATTGTTTTCAATATTTATTGTGGTATTAATTTCTATCTTGTGTTTGTTGTTTATTTTCACAGGTGGTCCTGACAGTGGAAATGCATGATTCTTACCACTTGATGTCAGAGTATCAGTAGACTCTGATGATGATGGTGGCTAAAACACAGACACAGTCCCAGGGTGCAGAGGTTGAATCTGACACTGAAGTTGGCATTCAGCCATCCCCTGTATTTCCCTCAGACACAGACAGTAGGCCTATGTATATGTATTCCACTGAACCCTCAGATATTGGACAGGTGGAAGGTGACAAATTTGATGACGGTAGTGTGGTTAGTGCGGTTTCAGTGCCATTTTACTCTGGCCATAGCCAAAGTGTGGGCACGGTGCTATGCAGGAGGGTTGTTAGGGGTGCTCGGAAGAGGGCTGTTGTCCACCCTCCGCCTGATCCTGGTGTGTCTTTACATACCACTCAGTGTATATTTAGGGCCATCATAGAGGCACAGGTATGTTCCACTAGGGCCTCTGAAAACATGCTTAGGGTTGTAGATGTGACACAGTCAGATATGAGTGACTGCCTCCACTGTGTGGCTGATTCAATGCATCAGATGAATGAAATTATGGTACAGGCAGTGTCTGTGATGGAACATCTGCTGGGAGGGGGACAGCATCCATTTAGACATAGTTCAACATCATCATCTTATGTTAGCCAATGTGGCCATGCCTGATCACGCTCCTGCCGTGACACTGCTTCCACTGCTCCATCACTGATTGAGGTGTCCATACCCAGACATGGTAAGCCATGGGGTCATGTCCTGGGCATACTTGTAAGACAAGCTTATCCAGCAGACATCAATCATGTTCCGGTAGCAGCAACACGTCTGACCATGGGCATGAACGTGCTAGTGCAACTCATGGCAGAGCCAATTTTCGCAGCTACGGGCAAAGATGACTTACTGTTACCTCTACCATGCACAGCTCACACCTGTCCAACATGAATGGATGTACAGTTAGCAGAGAGCTTGGTTGTGCTCTTGCAAACAATCACAGACATGTTTCAGCTCGACTGCACAAACAGACACACACACACACACACACACACACACACACACACACACACACACACACACACACACACACAAAACAGTTACATGGGTCATTCATGAGCCTTACAGCTCATTCTGTCTCAGTGGCCATTTGATACTTTATCCAAATGTCTACCTGCCTGTCTGTTTTACTCACACCCACTCACTACTTTTTGTGCCTGCCTTATGCTCCTACCCCCCCCCCCAAAAAAAAAACAATACCCTGTACAAATGATGACAACTGTGCCATATCCTTGATTTTCTATGATTTGGATTCATGGATACATAAGTCTTTTGTCTGATGCACAGGATGAATACCTCTCAACCTTTTAGGGCAAGAAATTTGGACAAAGCCTGACATAGTGGAGGGACAAAGGCCCCAAAACAGGGACAGATATTAAATATTGCTTTTATAAATTTAAGAAGGTGGTAGCATGACAGGATTTGTCTTAGCATGCATTTTGTTTTCTGAAGGATATGAAGTTTGAAACTCAAATGTATGTCATTATTTAGTGACTTCAGTTCTCAGATTATCCCAGTAATTTGATAGAAAACCACAGATTTTATGAGAAACAGACCAACAATAGGAGACAAAAATCTGGAAATTCTGTGAAAATCTGGACACTTGAAAGATATTCCACGGTGCATAGCTGACTGAGTGCTTATTATATATGTCAGTGCTGTCACATACTGATGTCTTTGCTGTAAAATCATCCACCTTCTACTTAGTTACATTATCAAGTAACATTATGCAAGAATCTGCCATTTATTTGTATTATTAGCCATTTATTTTCCTATTCCAGGTTCTACACTTGCCTTTATAGTCTGGCAATTATAAGTGTTTTAATTCAGGGCTGAATCTGTGTGATGCTAGCTGCACATACCCATTACATCAGTAAGTAAACATTGCGAGCACTGCCTTGCATCCATTTTACTGTATGTATGTACAAAGGGTGGCAGTTTTACCCCCTTAGGTGGTAAGCATGTGTGCTATCCATTGCCTCTTGGTCAGGGCAAGGGCATATTATCCATGCCCACATCTACCTACATCCACAGTGATTGGTGGCTCTTCCTCTGACTCCTCACTTGTGTGTGGCTGTGGTGACTTTGCCAGTGGTAGTGGGATGTGTGCCCCTCCCCCTTGGTGTTCTTGCTGAAGCTGCTTTCTCAGGTAATATTATGAAGGATAGCACAGACTGTGAAAATTTCAGCACAAGTATGGGGGTTGAGGGAGTTGAGGGCACATGCACACACAGCGACTGGCAGTAAGAGAGAGCATTTGCATCTTAGTATGTTTGCATTTCTTTTTCTTTAGTAATGTTAATTTTCATTCTTATTTTAAATGGATTTTCATTGTATTATTATTTTAAGTATTGTGTTTCACTTTTTATTGGTCTGTGGAACTGACGGGTGTGGTTATCGAGAAAGTATGGTCCAATATAAAAGGAAGATGTTGCTGAAATTGAGTTATGTGGGTGCAGTTCAAGTAAAGCCCCTTACTCCACAGTTACTGGATAATATTTCAAGAAGTGCCGATAAAGCAATGAGTAAAAAGATCTGAGGAAGGAGAGGAGGTGTGAAAATGCAACTGAAGAAACAATGATTTAATGGAATTCCTTTACCTATGATGATCTTAGGAAATGTTCAATCTTTGAGAAGTAAAATGGATGAATTGAAAGGGAATGTCCAATACCAGAAATATTTTGGTGATTGTTGTGTTATGGCTTTTACAGAAACATGGTTCTCAAAACAAGAGAAAGATAATGACCTGTCTGTTGATGGTTTTGGTGTACCATTTCATTTGGACAGAAAGGTTGAAATGACAGGGAAAGTTCAAGGAGGTGGAGTATGTTTTATGTGAATAAAAGGTATTGTAGCTCTGTGACTGTGAGAGAATGTATTTGTGTATCAGACATTGAACTTTTATCAGTGTCATTGCATCCATTTTATTTGCTATGCGAGATTCCTCAAATATTTTTATCATTAGTTTATATTCATCTGAAAGCAAATGTAACCTCTGCTGCTGCTATTATTTTTTAAGTAGAACTCAGTGTATGCTATCTGTTTTACATGTTTTACTAGTAGTTTCTTCCTTACCTGTGCTTCACCCTACCTGGCTCACGTGAGAGCAGCCTACCTCTGGTCACTGCACTGCCCCCCCCAACCCCTTCCTTGGGTTTAATAATTACAATTACCTTTCTTGTTAAGTGGTACAGACTATTTGTAGGCTTCTGAGCCCCCAAGCCCTTCTGTGTTTGAGGGAAGCCATTGAATACTTTAGAGAATGTCTGGATTAGTGCTCAAGTTACACAAACAAAGCCAGATCCAGCAGGCCCGAATCCAGTCTATGCCACAGCAAACAAGGCGCACCAACTTCAGTAAGAAACAGTTCAGATATGCATGCACTATAAGCCTTCAACCAGAAATTCCCAGCTCAGAAGGGCAGAGTCCAGCCTCTCCTCCCACAAGAGTGCAGACCACGAACCCTCTTAATGTAAAATAACTGGCTTGAAAGCCCAAGTGCTTAAACCAGAATTAATACACTTTTAGAATAACAGACACTGAGCCCTCAATCAGCAGTTCTCAACCTAGAAGGATGTAAGCTACCTGTTCTGCCACAACAGTGCAGACCACAAACCCTCTCAGTGCAAAACAACTAACTGGTCCGAAGCCCAAGTGTTTAAACCAAAAGGCTTAGAATGAGTTACACCAAGCAGTAATAAATACAATTGAGTATTTTAAGATGATGCAAAAGTAAAAAGAAGTAGGTAGAAACACAAGCACAGTAAAAGCAGATGAAATTTTTTTTTTTTTTTTTTCTGAACAAGTGCTGAGATCAAAGAAACAGATTTGAGTGCTGAAACTAGATTGAAGAAACTCCAGCTCTATTCAGTCGCATACCGTCTGCTCAGAGGTGATATGTGCCTGACATACAAGGCCATGTCCAACCCGGAATTAATGGACATGCTCCACCTCAAAAAATCCAAATCCACCAAAACCACTAGAGCAAGCGACTTAAACCTTAGCACGGATATAAATAGGACGTGCTGGAGGGATAGATTTATCACTCAGAGACTCCCTATGCTGTGGAATAAAATCCCGGTCCATGTGAGGCAGAGCACCTCGCTGACTCTGTTCAAGAGAAATCTAGACCTGTGGATGGGAGATCGTAGGTTTACCCCGGGAATCATCTCTGTGTCACTGCTGGACAGAGGCACAACAAACTAATGGGCACAGTATTTTTTCATATAAGGGGTGGCGTAAGCCACAAAAATTTGGGCTAGGCTTATAAATGCCTTAGGGCAGATAGCCTAGTATAAACCTATGAACCTATGAACCTATGAACAATCCACCTCTATCCTATCTCCATATCCCGTACCTCTTAGTTGTACCTCCTATCCTTTAGTGCAACTCCCTCCTTTTCCCACTAGGTGGCAGCACCCTCTTAATAATAAGCCCTGCAACTAACCTCCCTCTTATTTCCCCTCAATCCAACTCTACCCAGAGAGTGTCCCTGCCCTCACCAAGCTTAGCTGTAATTCCTTTCCTTTTCTCTCTTCTATTCAGCCACTGTCCTTACCAAGAATAGCCGTAACTTCATCCCACTACTTAGACACACTTGTTCTAGACACTGTCCGTCCCCTCACTAAGACTGCTGTTATTTTATCTCTCCACTCTGCCTACTTTTTGTATCTCACAAAACCATACTCTATTTCCCTCTTTTTTAAAAGACAAATATAGTAGCTTTTCCTTCCCCAACAAAGCTTAAGAAACTAAGCTTCTAAAGGTTATACCCTCTTACCTGCACCCCCTGTTGTAGCTCTCCTTCTGGCTGATTGTTTCTGGCCATTCCCACCTTCTTTGCTCTTCCCGCTCCGTTCGCCTTGCGGGCTCACTCCGCTCCCCTACCCTGCCCCCAATTTCCACCTGCCCCCAGTACCTCTAAACTTATACCTTTCCTAACAGTCCCTCCCTTCTTTCCCTACCAATCAGATTACTCCCCTCCATTAGTCCCTCCCTCATCTTTGACCAATCAGGTTTGACATTATCCCCCTCCCTCTTCCTTCACCACACCCCTAACACTTTAACTCTCACTTACCTTCTAATTCCTTATAACTCATTTCTCCTTTTACCATGCTTAGCCTTCCATCAAAAGTCCTTTTCTTCTCCCACCTCATCTTACTTCTATCATTGCTATACCACTTAACCTCCTTCAGTACCTTTTATGTGCCCTCTCCTGCTCTTTCACCCCAAAACCAGCCCACATCCCACTTTCACAATATCTCAGCCTCTTTAATCGTTTTCCACCCTCTACTTCTCTTCAAAATAAAATTACTTCCAATCCCTAATAATACCCATAGACTTAAAGCAAACATCTACCAATGTTTCCTATACAAACCTAATAAACTTACCACCTATTATACTCTCCTGCATTTAGCTGGCGATATTCACCCCAATCCAGGTCCTTATTGCTCTCCTACAAATCCCCCTTCTAACCTCTCTCCAACAAATCTGCCCAGCTCCAAAAATAAACTTACTAATAAAAATCTCAAGTTCCTCACTTTTAATGCGCAAAGCTTAAAAAATAAATTCACACTCTTCCATGCCCGGCTTACCCATAACTCCCCAGACATAGTGGCCATCTCTGAAACCTGGCTAAAACCTCACATCAAAGACTCCGAATTCCTACCTCCTGGATATCATTCCCTCCAATTTGACCACACTAACAAAAGAGGAGGAGGAGGAGTTGCTTTAATTTACTCTAACCTCCTGACTATGACCCCATACCCTAACTCCATCCCATCCTTCAATAATGCAGAACTAGTCATTGGCATACTTCAAATGAACATCCACAAAAGCATCTGCATTATTTCACTCTATACTCCTCCTGGTAATAATGCTAACACATTGGAAGACATCCTCTCCTGGTCCTCTTCTAACATCAAACTAGAAACCTTTATTCTGGGAGATGTTAACATTGACTGGGGAAAAATCAATAATCCTAATTCCTCCATTACCATCAACCTATTCAACTTCACTCAACTTACTAACTCCATTACTAGACCTAACAAAAACAACCCCCCTGGCACCATACTTGACTGGATACTTGTATCCCATCCTAACAAAATTATTTCATCTGGTGTAATTCCTGACCCTTTAGGAGACCACCTCCCTGCCTTCTCTATTTGAGCCACTCCCACTTCCCCCCACTCTCACTACTTCAAACACATAACCTAACCACCTTTAATCAAGATTATTTCTCTAGCTCCCTTAAGCTAACTAATTGGAACCCCCTAAAAACACTGCCACTAGATTAAACTGTTGAATATTTCAATTCTACGTTCTTAACTATCCTTAACTCCCAAGCTCCAATAAGAAAAAAAAGAATCAGAACTAAACCCAACCCTTGGCTCTCCAAAGAAACAACAAAGATTATGCACCAAAGAGACAAATCCTGGAAAGCATACCTTAAACACAAACTGCCTGAAATCTTCCTTCAGTTTAAACAATTGAGAAACCTGACCAAAAAATTAGTTATCAGAGATAAAAAGTCTTACTACATCAAATTACAAGAAAACCATACAAGGAATCCAAAACAATTCTGTAACTCCATTAACTCCCTCCTTACACCAGGTACTAAAAGCAACCCATGTCCTGACACCAGCAAATCTGACCCTGAAATTGCCTCACTATTCAATTCCTTCTTCACATCTTCCATTGCTGACCTAACCAAGACTTTTAACAACAACCCACCCGCCCATATCAATCTTTCTCTCCCTTCCCACCCCCCCCCCCACTTTTGAATTTAAACCTGTTCCTACCAACCTAATAAGGAAACTTCTCTATAAACTCAAACCTTGCTCAAATGCTCCTGATAACATACCTTCCTCCTTCCTAAAGATAGCTTCTGACTCCATTGCTATACCCATCAACATCCTAATAAACAGGTCTCTACATGAATCCTATGTACCCAAACTCTGGCATTCTGCTTTCATTCTTCCACTTCACAAAGGTGGTAAGAACAGTAATGTCTCTAATTTCCATCCCATTGCCATCCTCTCCCCTATTTCCAAAATCTAGAAAAGTGTATACACCTGCAACTCTTGCCTTTCCTTACTGAACACCAATTGCTCTCCCCCACTCAACACGGCTTCCACCCTGGACACAGTACCACCACTGCCCTTCTCTCTTTCCTTCATTCTGTGAACTCTGCCCGTGACTCCAGCAATTTAGTCTCATCTGTTCTACTAGATCTATCTAAAGCCTTTGACACCATCTCCCACTCCCTCCTTCTAAACCATCTCTCTAATCTCAACCTTAGCCAAAATGCTCTTTCCTGGTTCACTAGCTACCTCTCAAACAGGTCCCAAGCTGTGAAATGGGGCCAAGCTACATCCACCTTCCTTCCTACACCTACCGGAGTACCTCAAGGTTCCATTCTTGGCCCATTACTATTCAACATCTTTATTAATGACTTCCATAAAGCCATCCCCAACACCACAATTGTTCAATACGCTGACAATTCCACTCTTATCTGCCATGCCCCTAACCAAACAGAACTCCAAGCTCTTACCCAAACTGCATTTTCTACCACTGAAAACTGGATGTTCCAAAATGACCTCTCCCTTAATGCCAACAAAATTAAGATCCTCCTCTTTCCACCCTCCAAATCCTCACCACTAGACAAACACTCCTTTCATATTACCAGCCTTTCCAACTCCACTACTGAAATAGTAACCTCCACCAAACTTCTCGGTGTCATAATTGATGACCAGCTGAAATTCAATAATCATATCCATCTAAACATCAAAAAAACACACATAAAACTTGGCTTACTGTACATAAATAACCACTTTCTGTCTCCTTCCACTAGGCTAACCCTTGCCTCCACTTACCTCCTTCCCTCTCTACTTTATGGCACTCCTCTGCTCACTAATATTTCATCCAGTCTCACCTCCAAACTGGAACAAAGCTATAACAAAATATCCAAATTTGCTACCAGTGCCAAGTCCATCACTCATCACTGCTCCCCCCTCCATTCTCTAAATTGGCTTGAACTCCCTAATCAACTTACCTTTCTCCAACTCTCTATTGCCTATAAACTACTGTTCCATCCAACCAACTGTCCTGCTCTTTCAAACATTCTTCTACCCTATAACCCCCCTAGATCCCTTAGATCTTCACACCAAAACCTGATCACTGTACAAAAACCTAAGCGCCCAGCTGGCCAAATGCTTTTATCCTTCACCCTTGCTAAAAAATGGAATACCCTACCCACCTCTCTAAGATCCTGCAACAACCTAGATAACTTCAAAGGCCTACTTCATTCTCACCTCTATCTTAATAAAATTTGCAGCTGCACTCTTCAACCTACACCTTTCAAATCATCCTCCTCCTTCTCTCCTGGCTAACCTCCATTCTCAATTAAACTCTCTTTCACCTCTCCCAAAATACTAACTGTATAAGCTACTCATATATTATCTTTATTAGATGAATTAGTTACTAAGTCACCCTAGGCTGACCATCTTTTTCTCCTCTTCTCTTCCATATTCCTAATTGCATGAGCAACTAAAGCTATCTCATCCTGCTTTCTTCATCCCAGAATATTTTACTTCATTTTTCTTTTGTGCTGAAACCTAACTAAATCTGCTAATATTTTGCTATGTTTTGCCATCGGACATTACTATTGTAGACTGTTTGTAAAATCCTGTTAATCATTGTAAATTATTGTACTACTGTAGACTGTTCTTAAAATCCTGTTTAATCTTTGTAAATTATTTTTTGTCTGAACTCTTTTGTAATAAATACTGTTGTTTTTGTGGAGCTTTTCTCCCCGGGCCTCCACTGAAAACTGGCCCCAAAGCCCAGTGGACCTCCATGGTAATCAAACTGAAATAAATAAATAAATAAAATAAATAAAGGCTACAGACGATTTCACCTAGAGTGCCAAATTTTATTTTAGGTGATTTTAAACACGTTTCACTTGAAAAGACACTTGTGAATTTTCATCAATATGTGTCATGTCTGAACAGGCAAAGTAAGATTTTAGATCTCTGTTTTGGGACTATAAAACATGCTTATAAGTCATCTCCATTACCTCCATTGGGTTCAGCAGACCAGAACTTTATGCAGTTATTATCTGTATATAAAACATTATTGAAGAGGGGAAGATACAGAAGAAGAATGTGAAGTGTTGGAATGAGGAGTCGACTTTCTGTTTGCAGAAAGGTTTTGACTGTACTAATTCGGATATGTTTAAACAGTCTTGTGGTGATGATTTAGATGAACTTGCTGAAGTAGTATGTTCATATATTACTTTTTGTAGAGTTATGATTGTACCACGTAAGAATATGAAAATGTATCAAATAATAGGCTCTGGATAAATAAATCTGTTAAGTTTACTTTAAAAAAAGAAGAAAGAACCCTTCAAAGAAGGCAATCCTCAGGATTCAGCAAGCTCTGCATGGTGTGCAGGAATAGTGCAAGAGCTGCTGCACACACTATGGTTGACAAGCGATTCAGGAACGAGCTCCTGGGAAGTGCATGAGCGCTGCTACACTATTCCTGCATGGACATAGCTCCTGTATGCTAATTACACCATTTGCTGGTGAAAACCATGCAAATGAGGTTAATTAGTGATCCAGGAAGCAGGCAGGTGTCTGTGCAGGAATAGTGTAACCTGCAGAAATGTATTCAGCTACTAACCGAATACATTTCTGCAAATTACAAAAAGGAGGCGTGACAGCTCCAAAGAAAGTTGTAATAAATACTGTTGTTTTTGTGGAGCTTTTCTCCCCGGGCCTCCACTGAAAACTGGCCCCAAAGCCCAGTGGACCTCCATGGTAATCAAACTGAAATAAATAAATAAATAAAATAAATAAAGGCTACAGACGATTTCACCTGGAGTGCCAAATTTTATTTTAGGTGATTTTAAACATGTTTCACTTGAAAAGACACTTGTGAATTTTCATCAATATGTGTCATGTCTGAACAGGCAAAGTAAGATTTTAGATCTCTGTTTTGGGACTATAAAACGTGCTTATAAGTCATCTCCATTACCTCCATTGGGTTCAGCAGACCAGAACTTTATGCAGTTATTATCTGTATATAAAACATTATTGAAGAGGGGAAGATACAGAAGAAGAATGTGAAGTGTTGGAATGAGGAGTCGACTTTCTGTTTGCAGAAAGGTTTTGACTGTACTGATTCGGATATGTTTAAACAGTCTTGTGGTGATGATTTAGATGAACTTGCTGAAGTAGTATGTTCATATATTACTTTTTGTAGAGTTATGATTGTACCACGTAAGAATGTGAAAATGTATCAAATAATAGGCTCTGGATAAATAAATCTGTTAAGTTTACTTTAAAAAAAAGAAGAAAGAACCCTTCAAAGAAGGCAATCCTCAGGATTCAGCAAGCTCTGCATGGTGTGCAGGAATAGTGCAAGAGCTGCTGCACACACTATGGTTGACAAGCGATTCAGGAACGAGCTCCTGGGACGTGCATGAGCGCTGCTACACTATTCCTGCATGGACATAGCTCCTGTATGCTAATTACACCATTTGCTGGTGAAAACCATGCAAATGAGGTTAATTAGTGATCCAGGAAGCAGGCAGGTGTCTGTGCAGGTATAGTGTAACCTGCAGAAATGTATTCAGCTACTAACCGAATACATTTCTGCAAATTACAAAATGGAGGCGTGACAGCTCCAAAGAAAGCATGTATTCAGTGTAGCAGACATGCCAATGGCCAGATATATGGCCATTGGCATGGTACATAGTTGCAAAATTATAAAAAATAACATTTATTTTTTGGCTGATTTTGGCGTTTAAGCGTAGGGCAGCAGTGTGCAAACGGGATCGGTCAGAAAATAAGAAAAAAAGTTGGAAATAAGCTTTTAAACCAAAATCAACATTCTTCCATAATAGTCAATGGCATGCATAAGACAACAATACCATGGAATAGTGGTTGCTAAGGGGGAAGGCTGAGTAGCAGTTTTGTAAACATGCATTAGCAGTCGGTTTTATGCAAATGAGGGGATTGATACTGAATCACAGATTTCCCCTCACTGTTAGCGTGCTCCCAACCATGTAGGTGCAGCAACACCATGGTATAAGCATAAGAGGTAGACAACCTCATATGGGGGAGTGTCATGCATGCTGCAAGCTTATTGGAGCTCTGTGGCCTGTGTTTGCCCTTAGCTAAGCACAGCTAAGGAAGGGGGGGGGTGTCTGAGGCTACCTAGCAGTGTTTACATTCCCTAAACGGGTGTGCATGCCGCGCACCAGGTTTTAAACAAAAAAAAAAAAAACAAGAAATAGCAGCTATGGCCACATCTGAGCACTGGGTATGTGCGGCGTGCCTCGGGGCTTAAACCGGAAGGCAATGGGAAGGAAAAACAGCAGTAAGAAGGCAATTAAGGAGAACTAGCATAGCTAGCAGGTGAAATGTATCAGAATCAGCCAATTACACAGGTAGCAGCCCAGCCGAGCACACTACTATAAACTATGCAAACACCTTTCACTCTGGTTTTTCCCACAAACTTTACACCACCAGTGTGCACAGACGGGGAAATTTTACCTGACAAAACTAACAAAATGATTGGGGCTGCTGTCGCTCTCATACATCAAAATGTGCAAAAGGATGAGGATAGTGAGTATGAAAATGCTGATGACAAACCCACAGTGCATAGAAGGAGAAGAGTGTACAGATCCATGATAACCTACTAGGGGCTACATGAGCTGGAGATAGTGGAGCACTATAGGGTGTACAGGGACATCCTACAGCAAATTGTTGAGCTGTGCCGGCCATGCCTCACACACAGAACCAACACAGGGGAATCCATCCCAGTGGGTGCCAAGGTATGTGTAGGCTTAAGAATACCAGTCACAGGTACCTTCCAAAGGCCAACTGGGGATATCATGAGGATCTCACAGGCATCATCATCCAGGGTACTTCACCAGTTCCTGGATGTCATGTCAGCACATGCCAGTGAGCACATATATTTCCTCAACACCCATGAGGCGTTGACCAGCAATATGCATCTCTTCCACCAAATAGCAGAATACCCTGAGGTAGTGGGTGCTATAGACTGCATGCACATACACATCAAAGCACCAGCCAGTGAGCTGGGTAGGGTCTACATAAACCCCTAGGGCTTCCCCTCCATCAACTGCCAGGTCATGTGCGATGCCCACGGCATTATAATGAATGTGTGTGCTGGCAGCTGTATGGCCACACAGCCCCCCACCATTGCCAAGGCTAGCACAGGCACAGAGTGACTCGGAGGATGAACAACCTGAGCATGCCCATGTAGGCAGATGGAGGCATGCCCAGTATGCCCAGGCTTTGGCAAAGAGGCAATGCATAGCACATACACTGACAAGTTAGGAAAACAGGGAATGACACCTCTCTCTGACTCACACTTACAGTAAAAGGGATGCCAAACATGACACTACCTGTGCTTTACCATGTATAGGGAGTGTACTATGTACATCTGACATAGTCAGCCTATATAGTGGCACAGTCACAAGGTCAGTCACTCTTCCTATCAGTTGCTGAATGGAGTTGTATGTTCTGATAGTTGTACCTATGGTATGGATGTGAGCATGCAAGGGAATCGGGTGGCTGAATGGGATGGCAGCAGATAGTGGACACTTATATTGACAGCATGAAATCCATAACAAATACTGGTGTCAACAAAGTAGGCAGTACTAGACAAGGTGACAAATCCCACTGCAGTACATGTGGTGGCCCAAATGTGTGTCCATAGGACACACACATGCATGTCAGTGAGGCTCACATACCCAACAACAACCTCAGCCAGCGGGACAGGTGTAGATGACCATAAAGAAAGGCTGTGCTAAGGCCACCAATTACTGGCAATGGAGAACAGCCCCATACAGACCTACACAGACAGACTACAACAGGTCTGGCAGTTGTATGTTAGTTCTGCAGGGTAAGAAGTCTGAAACTGAAATGAGGGTCAATAAAACCTAAGATCTGTACTCTACTGATATGCCTCTAGTCTGCATGAATACAGAATACAAAACGAAATGGAAGCCAACAGAGTACCTGAAATACCAATACAGTCATAGCAAATGTTTACAGTTGTCAGGTGTGCCCCCCCCCCCACAATCCTATGTAGAAATGCAGTAACATGTATGAGTGGGGTTAATAACAGTGGAGCACAGATTACCTGAGCTGGCCCAATTTACAGGATAGATTGTTGCATGTGTACAATATGCAGGGCTCTATGTGTTAGGTTGTTGTGTACTCTATATTGTGTGGAAGTGGTCAGCATGTAGGCATGGAGGGTTGTGTTGATGACAGGGCCATGTTTTGACAACTGCAGTGCCAACCACAATGCATCCCAGCAAGACCCAATTCAGCAGTCATCCATACTCATTTGTTCAGATGTCAATATCTGTCACCATCTGAAAGATGGACATGCCATGAATGTGGGGCCAGACATACACACAGTGCACAGGTAGACGTACCCTAGACAGAGTATATAAAGTGTAAATATCAACTGCACACACCATTGGAATTGTACATACAGTTAGCAGCACATTAGTTTTTTGTGTAGTGTGAAATACTGATGTAGTCTGGCCAGTCAGTGGCAGACCACAAAAGGCACAGTTATGAAGTACTGAGAGAATGCCTATGTCCTCCCACAAGGCAGCATAAGGAGACTATCCCAGGTATATCTATGAGTCAGCTGCAAGAAGCTTCCATATCACACATGCACTCAGCTCACCCCACAATCAGCCACAGGTTTATCACAGGTCATATCCCTGATGTCGGGAATGAGTAAAGTAAGACCCCCACTTCTATATGGGAATACCTACAGAATGCAGCATGCTGAAGAGGTGTCCCATACAAGTGTGTCCCTAGCTGTAAGCAGCACCCTGCCAGCATCCAGACCAATGGATTAATATGGACAGGAACTATTGCAATTAATACCTCGCACACTTACCCTGTCACCCCAGGGGAATCCAGTGGCTTGCAGCCTGAGACTGTAGGAGTGACAGAATGCACTGGCCTGCTACAGGTGGCCTGCATCACTACCAAATGCTCTACAGTCCTTTGTCAAAGGCCTGCGCCTCACCCGTACTGCCAATGTATGTTATCTCATGGGATCCCAACTAACAACATAACACAGTCCACAGAAAACAAATGCAAGGCCATGTCGACAAATCCCAGTAGCATGCCCACCATGTCCTACTGCATGAACTGTGGACCAACCCCTAAATAATGCTGGGATGAAGGGACAACTATAGGGATACTTTGCAGACATCACTCGCATAATGTTAGGAAGAGGATAGAATAACAGAGTGGGGGGTGTAGAAGCATGGACACCATGGAATGTGTGAAGTCTGAAACTCTGATGTGTGCCCATACTACCCCTGCCTGCAAACCCAGTAATGGGTGGCTACAAACTTGCTCATAAACCACAATGTGAAGGGGAACTGACCAGATATATGAGCCCTGCCTCTGGGTAACCTGGGTGAATCTGTACAGCTGAGAGGTATGGCTATTCCATTATGTTGATAGATATACAAGCAGGGGATCCTCAGCCACTACAGTACCAATGTGCTGGACTATTTACACAGACCCATCAGCAGGTGTCTGCAGCTCCCCCTCCAGAATGGCACGAGTGTGCAAGAATATGTAGGCTGTAGACCACAATACTGGACACAGCTTCATTCATCTTGTATTTCCCAGGAAATAACTGTGATCAAATAAGTATATCTGTCAGTAGTTGATGACATAATACATCACAGTGTAAAACAGTACATATGTCTGAATATCTCTGCTAACATCAACCATGTAACACAAGCAGCACAGACACAATAGTTACAGTATCCCACTATATTTTGCCCATTGTGACTCCATATTGTCAACCTATCTACAGATATCCTGCAGAAATAGTTTGCTAGCTGTAGTAGGTGTAGAACACAAAATCCTGCACTGGAGTACAACCTACCTGGAATGGATTCACACACTCAATACAGAAGGTCATACCGGGCATGCTCCTACACTTAGAGAAATGAAGCCCATGTCTGGCAACAAAATACAGAAGGTCATACTGGGCATGCTCCAACACATAAAATGAAGCCCATGTATGACAACAACAGTGGACTATATATACATATCTGTCAGTTGCAGATGTCTGTGCACACACACCATTCATGTTTTGCACACACATTAGGTAGGAATACTCACACATATCCAAGGCCAACACACTATAATAGGTCAAATATACACACACAGAGATGTGTGGAAGAGGGAGGCAGACAGCAACAAAGAGATTGCCATCATGAGGCCTGTCACACCCACCACACATCCGATTGGCCAATATCACATGATGTGCCGATGTCAATCACTGTACACATTTGCTTTTGGTAGCCCTCAGGCCTATAGTGTTTGTGGTGCTTGTGATAACTGTGTAACATGATAGTGCAAATCAGTATTCATCTAGCATTTGTATACCCAGTCCTGTCAAATGTAAAGTTGTGTGTGACTGAATGTTGTGTGTGTTTCCGGAGGAATGGTTTATGGCCCATTCACACACACTGTACTTCCCATAGCCCATGTTAGCACTCATGCTGATGTCAGTCACCTTGAAATAACCTTCTGGCCAATTCTCAGCCCTATAATCTCCATGGCACATGCGATAACTGCATAATACTATAGTGTAACATACTCATTAGGTAGGAGTTCTAACCCAGACTTGGCAATTGTGAAACTCTGTGTGTGTGTAGAGATCAATGATTTTGAGGCCGTTCACAGTCACTACACCTCCCATCGCCATACTTTAGCAAGCCTGCTGATGTCAGTCACCTTGAAATACCCTTTTGGACAAAGGCCAACCCTATAAGCTCTGTGGCGTATGTGATAGCTGTATAATGCTATAGTGTAACATACTAGTTAGGTAGGAGTTTTAACCCCAGACATAGCAACTGTGAAACTCTGTGTGTGTAGACATTAATAATTTTGAGGCCATTCACAGTCACTACACCTCCCATTGCCCTACTTTAGCAAGCCTGCTGATATCAGTCACCTTGAAATACCCCTTTGGACAAGGGCTAGCTCTGTAAGCTCCATGGCATGTGTGATAACTGTGTATTGCTATAGTGTAACATACTAGTTAGGTAGGAGTTCTAATCCCAGACATGACAACTATGAAACTGTGTGTGCGTGGAGATTAATGATTTTGAGGCCATTCTCAGTCACTACACCTCACATTGTTCTACTTTAGCAAGTCTGCTGATGTCATTCACCTTGAAATACCCCTTTGGACAAGGTCTATCCATATAAGGTCTGTGGTGGGTGCCATAAATGTGGAACAATGTAGTAGTAGTAACTACACAGGTATAAGTTTGTATCTTATCTGTGGCAAGTGTTTGTGTGTGTACCCCAAAGATTTTGGCCCCATTTACACCCAGTACACATCTCAGAGCCTGACTTTAGCAGTCCTGCAGATATCATCCACCTTACAAGTACCTGTTGCCAACCCGAAACCATGCCAGGTCAGTGGTGCATGTGGTAAATGCATAACATAGTGGTCTATAAAGATTGTTAGATAGAGGTTTGAACCTCACTCCTGGCAAATATAAATGTATGTTTAGGATAAAGTTATTTTTGGGATCTCTCAACAACTACATCACCCAATTGCCAGTATTTACAAGGACTAGCATGTTCCTCACCTTAGAAGTACCTTGGAACAACATACATCCTATAAGCTCTATGGAGCATGCAATAAATGTGGTACACTGTAGTAGTAATACATAGCTAAGTACGGGTTTGAATTTCAGTACTGGCAAGTGTGTGTGTGTGTGTGTGTGTGTGTGTGTGTGTGTGTGTGTGTGTGTGTGTGTGTGTGTGTGTGTCTGTTTGTCTGTCTGTCATCAGTATCCTGTGTGGAGGTTGCTGTGATTGTGTAATAACAGAATGCATTGTGGAGTGGGTTTTGCTAAATTATTTTAATTTAATTTAAAATTAAACCTTATGAAGGTAGGGAAGAGGTATCTGAGTTTTTGAATTTTTTGAACAGTAATAGATTTGGAATTAAGTATGACCAAGCACAAGTTGGATTGAAAGTTAATTTTCTTGATATCACTATTGAAGGAGTAAATAATGAGAAAATTAAAACTAAAATACATAGAAAATGTAACCATCAAAATTTAATGTTACAGGCTACTAGTTGCCATCCACCGCATACTCTAGCTTCTGTCCCGTATGGAGAATTGTTAAGAATTAAGAGATTATGTAGTGACAATTCTTCTTCTTCTTTCAGCTTTTCCCAGTTAGGGGTCGCCACAGTGGATCACCTTGTCCGCACATTGAATGGCAGTGGAGTTTTACGGTGTCGAGTTGCCAGCCCGGCGCCCAACCTTTCACAGAAGGCACACTCACACGCACACCTAGGGCCAATTTAGAGTGTCCAATCCACCTGCAGCATGTCTTTGGGATGTGGGAGGAAACTGGAGCACCCGGAGGAAACCCACGCGACCACAGGGAGGACATGCAGACTCCGCACAGAAGGCACCCCAGCCGAGGATAGATTATGTAGTGACAATAATGATTCAAAAATAGAAGCTGTAAGAGCTATGAAAATGTTTCTGAATAGAGGATATGAAGAACAAATAATAATGGACAGTTATATTAAAATTTATGAAAATTACAGCATTAGAAAAAATAAGAGTCATATGGGTAATATAGGAAGCAGAAACAGAACTTTAGAGAATAATATTATATTTTTTGTTACTAAATATACATTTTTTTCAGAGAGATTTAATAATTAATTGAGAGAATACTGGAAATTAATAAGGGGACAAGTATCCTGTTTGTCAAAAGCAGAACTTAGGACATCTTATCAGAGGGGACATAATTTACAAGATTTTCCAATTCATAGCAAATATACTAGACCAAAAGAATTAACAAATAGAAGTATGAAGAAATTGGGCACTAGCCCTTGTGGTAAATGTTCCATTTGTCAGTATATAGTAACCACATTTGATAAAATGAAGGGAAAAAAAATTCAAGTACAAGATTGTTTTTTCCTGTACAACAAAGGGAATAATCTATGCAGTAAAGTGTTCTTGTAACTATTTTTACATTGGAGAGAGTAAAAGAAGTTTAAGTGAAAGAATAAAAGAACATGTTAGGGACATAAAAAATAATAAAATAATAAGTCCCGTAGCATATCATTTTAACACAGTACATATGGGCAATATTGACAGTTTAGAGGTAACAGTTTTGTAACAGATGTTTTTGTATTTTACTGGCAATGATTTATTGAAATATTTATTAAGAAAAAAGGAATCAATTTTCATTGTTAAATATAATACTATGCAGCTTAATGGGCTAAACAACGAATGTCATTGGCAGAGTTTTATTTGATTTCTGTTTTAGTTTTAAGTAATGTAGATTCTGCTTTAAATGTCTTGATTGATTGATTAATTGCAATATATTTAGGTATAAATAGGTATGCTGTGAGCTGGCATTTTACTCTGTAAAGGCTGTTATGGCTGAGGCGCTAGGAGTTTTTATGGTGAAATTTTCACTGTTTACTTTGCTGTAAAATTCGCTGTGGAATTAAACAGGTTTTTATCCAGAAGAAGGTGTTACTGGTTTCTGAGATGTGGTAAAATATCTTTTTCAACAGTGTGGTTTAATTAAAATTAAACCTGTTTTATTCTTTGTATATCATCTATTTGTCTAACATTATCATGTAATTGCCTTGACACTTCACATTTGAACTTAACATACTCTGTATATTGTTGTACTATGTCTTTTATGTGGAGCTTTTCTCCTCAGGCCTCCGCTGAAAAAGAACATGTGTCCAGTTGGACTTTCCCAGTAATCAAATATAAAATAAAAATAAAAATAAATAAAAACATATTGAGGACCTAGTGTATGTCAGAATGTCCACCTTACAAGGACAACAGATGTCAAACACCAGAGAGGCTGGTGTAGACAATCCATAGCCCTACATGTGACATTATGGATTGGTGAACAATATAGGCAACTCTTGTATTTCTCAGAGAACATTCTCCACCCATGTCTCATACACAAACACACTTGGCTAGGCAACAACCACTATACTGGTAG